>NC_041397.2:199850630-200015630 GCF_900747795.2 Erpetoichthys calabaricus
AAGGGAAACAAAGCACGGTGTAAAACGTAAGTTTAAATTAAGTTTATAGAAACGCTCCCGCTGCGGATTGCAATAACATATTCGCGAGATAAAAGTTTAATGAGAAGACACGAGGTATAAACGAACCACACGCCGTGGCGCAACGTTAGGGGCAACAGTTTCAACCATTCTATGATCTGCTTCTCGCAACTGAAAGACGGCACATGGCGGATGTTAGCCGACTTGCTGACCGCAACGTTAGGGGCTTCAACTATGGCGCTGACGCCACATCTCAGTGCCAACACTTTGCAGACTCTACTTAAAAGACACGCCCTCCTCACTGGACAGTTAAAAACACCAATCAAACTAACGATGACATCAAGTATTACCCAATCAAAAGTAGGAAAGGAGGCATCGTCATAAAATGCGTGTGGGATGATTTGCATGACACGCTGCTTTAAAAAAAAAATGATAAAAAAAATACGGGATAAATCCCGTCCAGTATTGATTCAAAACGGGACGCGCAATTTCATTCTCAAACGCGGCACGATTCCGTATTTTAAACGACGGGTGGCAACCCTACAGTGCCAGGTAACCACCCATACAATCAGATTGTGATTCAGACTAGGAATGCAATGAATGTAATTACCCCGATCTACATACAAGGCGAAAGTCTTGCAACATTCAAAGATGATGGTTTGGGATAATTAGTACTTATTAAGTACACCATGGCACATAAAAGAGCTTATGAAGCCTTGAACCGAAAAAAGCAAGATCTCAGAGATCGTAGAAAAAAAAAAGGAGGTAATGTCGTTTTACTCGCTGTACATTTTAGTCAAACATTACCAGTTATTCCACGAGGGAGACCAGCAGATGAACTCAACGCGTGTTTAAAATCCATGCTTCTCCCACGCTCGGTTATATGTCGCGTGTTCTCGGGTAGCTACACCAAAAAATGTATACATTTAAGCATGTAATGGGCAAACAAAAAATGAGGTATACCCGAAGGCACTGCAGTAGTACTCAATGTAACTTTACTTCTTAAATGTTAATGTTTTACTGTTTAATAATTTATATGCTTCTTATATATTGTTCAAATTCTTTTATCAAAATACCAGTGACAGCGCAATGCACGATAACATGGAGTGAATACACCATACGCATCTGCGCACGGCCGCCCTGGTGTGCGCAGATAGGAGTTGATTCTAAAATAAAATAAACATAAAAAGAGTAATACAATCATCACCCATAAAGCGGATAGCAGACGTGACGTATTATATGTGTACCACATTTCAAGTCAATAGGTGAAACGGTTTGCAAGCTACAGGTGATTTAAATGTCCTGGACAGACCAACGACCAAGCAAATTATACAAGAAGATTTTACTGTTTAATTATTTATATTTATATGAAATGTGCTTCTTATATATTACTTCATATTCTCATATGATAATGATGTTAATGTTGTTTATATTGATTTCTATGTTATTGTAAGTGCATCTATGTGTGTATATGTATGTATGTATGTATGTATGTGTATATATATATATATATATATATATATATATATATATATATATATATATATATATAAAAAATATATAAAAAATATATGTGTATATGTATATATAATATATCTGTATATGTGTGTATATGTGTGTGTATATGTGTATATGTATATATATATGACAGCAACACTCATAACAATGACAACACAATTACATTGACAATCATGTTACGTTATTTTTAAAATGTTTCCTTTACTTTTTCATAACCTCTTTAACACACTACTTCTCCGCTGCGAAGCGCGGGTATTTTGCTAGTATATATATATATACACATACATACATACATACATACATATACACACATAGATGCACTTACAATAACATAGAAATCAATATAAACAACATTAACATCATTATCATTTGAGAATATGAAGTAATATATAAGAAGCACATTGCATATAAATATAAATTATTAAACATTAAAATGTTCTTCTATAAAACAGTACCGTGGCTATTAGTTTGTCTGTCCAGGATTTTAAATGAGCTGTAGCTCGCAAACCGTTTCACCTATTGACTTGAAATTTGGTACACAGATACTACGTCACGTCTACTATTCGCTTTCCCACACATATGAACATATATATATATATATATATATATATATATATATATATATATATATATATATATATATATATACACACATACATATACACACACATACACATATATACATATACATACACAGTGCGTTGCAACACGGGCTGTGATTGTTACATGGGAGGGAGACGACAAATCACAGCTTCCCGCTTTGTAATCGGGCTTGTGATTGCTGCTTTGACGGATGTCCAGATCCCACAGTATTTCCCCTTAGGAGAGGCGTTAGGCAAGTGTAATTGAATAGCGGTGGTGCAAGTTATTACTCTTTTTATCTTTATTTTATTTTATTGTAGAATCAACTCACAGCTGCGCGCACCAGTGCGTGCGTGGCGGATGCGTACGGCTGATGTTTTCATTGTCTACCACCTTCGCTAATCATTCTTGAGGCAGATTGAAGACTTAAGTGCCAGCTTAACTGAAAAATTAAAGAAAACATACTAAGTTTTAAAAGAAATCAGTTTTAACGGGAAAAGATGCCGACGAAAGAAGAGAAGCAGCGGGACGCTAGGGTCAAGAGCTGCTCATTAAGCAGCAAGCGCATCAACCTCTGAGCAAACGAATGGTAAACGTACAGAGAAAGAGGATAAATACTATGAATGGTCATGTCAAGTGTATTCACTCCACGTTATCGTGGAGTGCGCTGTTACTGGTATTTTGATAAAAGAATCTGAATAACATATAAGAATCGTATAAATTATTAAACAGTAAAACATTAACATTTAAGAAGTAAAGATACATTGAGTACTACTGTAGTGCTTTCGGTATAGTACATTTTTTGTTTGCCCATTACATGCATAAATGTATAAATTTTTTGGTGTACCTACCCAAGAACACGCGACATGACCCGGCAGTTAAAAATTTATCGCTCCAGCAATTTTAACTCTGTTACAAAGTCATCTAATATGGTATTGCAAACGGCAGCGGGAGCGTTTCTATAAACTCAATTTAAACTTACTGTTTACACCGTGCTTTGAAGATGCATAGTATGCGACACGTGTTTCGCCGTAATTGTGGGCTCATCAGGAGTACACAGTCACTGCACTCCCTTACGGGAATCGATCCTCGGACGTAGAGGCGAAGTCCCTAACGTTGTGCCACGGCGTGAGGTTCGTTCATTTGACAGCATGTAGATCGGGGTAATTACATTGCAGGCATTCGTAGTCTGATTCACAATCTGATTGTATGGGTGGTTACCTACCAGGTAACGCTTGTGGTTGGTGAGCAAGTCGGCTAACTTCTGCCACGGTGCCCTCTTTCAGTTGCAAGAAGCAGATCATACAATGGTTGAAATAGTTTAATATATATAGCAACATCACCGCGCTTCGCAGGGGCGAATATGGTATTGCAAACGGCAGCGTTTCTATAAACTTAAAGTTACGGTTTATACCGTGCCTTGTTTCATATTCTTTTCCTACCTTATCAATTGTGTAATGTGTTTTTTTAACAGGTTTGATTAATGCAAGTGATCACTCCTGCTGCGTTCAGTCACTTCACGTGAGCCACTCTCTTGTGTGATGTTGCGATGTCCACGGGTTTATTTAATGTTAGCTAAGACCCGGCAGTTAAAAGTTTCTCGCTACAGCAATTTTAACTCTGTTACAAAGTGATGCAAACTGTTGTTTATACCTCGTGTCTTCTCATTAAACTTGTATCTCGCGAATATGGCATTGCAAACGGCAGCGGGAGCGTTTCTCTAAAGTTAAGGTTACGGTTTACACCGTGCTTTTTTATACCTCGTGTCTTCTCATTAAACTTGTATCTCGCCAATATGGTATTGCAAACGGCAGCGGGAGCGTTTCTATAAAGTTAATTTAGACTTACGGTTTACACCGTGCTTTTTTATACCTCGTGTCTTATGAAGATGCTTGTATGCGTCACTCACTCGCTTCTTATTGTTTCGCTGCCTTGTCAATTGTGTAATGAATGTTTTCTTCTGCGCTCTTTGGGGCTCCTCCTTCTTTTCTACGTACTGAGTTCACAGTCAGTTCACGTGATTACGTGGGAGGCGTGATGACGCGACACGCAACTCAGTCTCCTACGGCCATCTTGCTGCCTACCATTACAGTATATGGACAAAAAAGAGGTTCCAGTTATGACCATTACGCGTATAATTTTGAAATGAAAACTGCCTAACTTTTGTAAGTAAGCTGTAAGGAATGAGCCTGCCAAATTCCAGCCTTCCACCTACACGGGAAGTTGGAGAATTAGTGATGAGTCAGTCAGTCAGTCAGTCAGTGAGTGAGTCAGTCAGTCAGTCAGTGAGGGCTTTGCCTTTTATTATTATAGATATATATATACACATGCTTAACTTTTGTAAGTAAGCTGTAAGGAATGAGCCTGCCAAATTTCAGCCTTCTACCTACACGGGAAGTTGGAGAATTAGTGATGAGTGAGTCAGTCAAACAAGTTCCAGTTATGACCATTACGCTTAGAATTTCGAAATGAAACCTGCCTAACTTTTGTAAGTAAGCTGTAAGGAATGAGCCTGCCAAATTTCAGCCTTCTACCTACACGGGAAGTTGGAGAATTAGTGATGAGTGAGTCAGTCAAACAGGTTCCAGTTATGACCATTACGCGTAGAATTTCGAAATAAAACCTGCCTAACTTTTGTAAGTAAGCTGTAAGGAATGAGCCTGCCAAATTTCAGACTTCTACCTACATGGGAAGTTGGAGAATTAGTGATGAGTGAGTCAGTCAGTCAGTCAGTTAGTCAGTCAGTCAGTGAGTCAGTGAGGGCTTTGCCTTTTATTAGTATAGATATATACACATGCCTAACTTTTGTAAGTAAGCTGTAAGGAATGAGCCTGCCAAATTTCAGCCTTCTACCTACACGGGAAGTTGGAGAATTAGTGATGAGTGAGTCAGTCAAACAAGTTCCAGTTATGACCATTACGCTTAGAATTTCAAAATGAAACCTGCCTAACTTTTGTAAGTAAGCTGTAAGGAATGAGCCTGCCAAATTTCAGCCTTCTACCTACAGGGGAAGTTGGAGAATTAGTGATGAGTGAGTCAGTCAAACAGGTTCCAGTTATGACCATTACGCGTAGAATTTCGAAATAAAACCTGCCTAACTTTTGTAAGTAAGCTGTAAGGAATGAGCCTGCCAAATTTTAGACTTCTACCTACACGGGAAGTTGGAGAATTAGTGATGAGTGAGTCAGTCAGTCAGTGAGTCAGTGAGGGCTTTGCCTTTTATTAGTATAGATATATACACATGCCTAACTTTTGTAAGTAAGCTGTAAGGAATGAGCCTGCCAAATTTCAGCCTTCTACCTACACGGGAAGTTGCAGAATTAGTGATGAGTGAGTCAGTCAAACAAGTTCCAGTTATGACCATTACGCTTAGAATTTCAAAATGAAACCTGCCTAACTTTTGTAAGTAAGCTGTAAGGAATGAGCCTGCCAAATTTCAGCCTTCTACCTACACGGGAAGTTGGAGAATTAGTGATGAGTGAGTCAGTCAAACAAGTTCCAGTTATGACCATTACGCTTAGAATTTCGAAATGAAACCTGCCTAACTTTTGTAAGTAAGCTGTAAGGAATGAGCCTGCCAAATTTCAGCCTTCTACCTACACGGGAAGTTGGAGAATTAGTGATGAGTGAGTCAGTCAAACAGGTTCCAGTTATGACCATTACGCGTAGAATTTCGAAATAAAACCTGCCTAACTTTTGTAAGTAAGCTGTAAGGAATGAGCCTGCCAAATTTTAGACTTCTACCTACACGGGAAGTTGGAGAATTAGTGATGAGTGAGTCAGTCAGTCAGTCAGTCAGTCAGTCAGTCAGTCAGTGAGTCAGTGAGGGCTTTGCCTTTTATTAGTATAGATCAGAACATCTATTCTCCGACTTTAAAAACAAACGGGAAATTGTTCAGATAATTAGAGAAATGCCTCTCTCTGCAAAGACCGTCAAGGACAGGACCATTAAAATGGCAACAAGCATCACCAGTAAGCAAATTGATGACATCAATTCAGCTCAAGCATTTTCAATTGCCTGTGATGAGTCAAGTGATGTAAATGATATTGAGCAGACAGCACTGTTATGCAGATATGTGAACTCTGATGGGCCGCAAGAAGAACTGATTGAACTCATACCGCTAAAGGGCCAAACACGGGGACAGGTCATTTGTGAGGCTGTTGTGAGTTGTCTAAAAGCCAAAGGAATAAACACCACTCACCTGGTGTCAGTGTCTACTGATGGGGCACCCAGCATGAGAGGAGCACAGAAGGGCTTTGTGAATTTACTTCAAAAGTCACTGGATCGAGAGCTGATGACGTTTCACTGCATCCTCCACCAAGAAGCACTGTGTGCCCAAACATTCCCCCCTGAATGTGTGGAAGTGATGAACCTCGTTATCAAGATAGTGAACAAAATAATTGCAAACGGGTTAAACCACCGACAGTTCTGTTCAATGTTAGAAGAAGTCGATAGCGCATATTTGGATCTCCTGCTGCACAACAGAGTCTGGTGGCTGTCAAGGGGAGAGGTGCTGAAATGCTTCGCTACCTGTCTGGAGCATGTGAGAACCTTCTTGGAAAGCAAAGGCCTCAGCTATCCTGAACTGGGAGACCTCGACTGGCTGGTAAAGTTGCACTTCATGGTGGATATTACAAGTCACTTAAACACGCTGAATAAAAATCTCCAAGGAAAGGAAAGCACGGCCCTGCAGATGCTGGAGGATGTTTTGGCGTTTGAGCGCAAGATGACAGTGTTTGCCAGAGATGTACAGAAAGGTATGCTCTCTCACTTCCCCTCCCTGAGAGAGTTCAAAGAAGCGAACAATCACATAAATTGTGATTATTTCCACCGTTCAATTATTGCACTGCAAGCTGCATTTAGAGAAACATTCTGAGTTCAGAAAGGAAAAAAACACTCTCTCCTTCCCTGTCACACCCCTGGACATCGACCCATCCCTGCTGAACACATCCACATTCATAGGAGTAAGTAAGCCCGACATAGCGGATAAAGATTTATGGGTGTCCAAGTTCAAATGCCTGACAGCGGATCTTGAAGAAGTCGCCCGTCAGAAGGCTACTCTCGCTAAAGAGCACAAATGGATTGATATTGAAAACCTCCCCAAACCCGACAAACTTGTTTTCGACACATGGAGTGCCATTCCCGAAACGTATATGAGCATGAAAAAATATGCATTTGGAGTCCTGTCCATCTTTGGCTCAACATACTTATGTGAGCAAGTTTTCTCAAGCATGAACTTCATAAAGGCCAAATATTGCTCCCGCCTCACACATGAGAGCCTGCAGTCCTGTGTGAAGGTCAAAGTCACATCGTACAGCCCAACATAGAGATGATCTGCAGCAAACTTCAGAAACAGAAGTCACATTAAACAGGTGAGAACAATAGCATTTAATAGGCTATTACTTTTCAGAAAAAAAAACACATTAATTTCAGACCCAGAGCTGATGTAGGTTTTTTTGTATGTTCAGGTGCTTCAGTTGATTTCTGGCTGAGAGGGAAACCTGAAGAGGATGAGAGCACACTGAAATGGAATTTTATGTTTACTTTTTTAAACCTGCTAAGCTACAGCTAAATGTTTTATTTATATTAATGTAGGCTAGTTTTTATTTTCATTTTACACAGGTATAGGAAGGATTCAAATAGGCCTGCATAGTTCAGTTTAATTTATTTCAAAGTAGGCCTACACGTGCACACTGCGCTTCTGTTTGTTGTATTCCGTGGTTGTAACATGTAAAATCTAAAAAAAGATTAAAACTGTGTTATGTTTTGCGGCTCCAGACTATTTTTCTTTGGAGGAAGAGGGGGCAAAATGGCTCTTTTGATAGTGAAGGTTGCAGACCCCTGGTTTAAACAGTGGTATAAACAACAAAAAGAAGTTGATAAAGTGACATAGAGTGTCAGAGAAACTCAAAAGCTCAAATTCACAAAGTTGTGTCGAAATAAAAAAGAAGTTGTTGGATATCAAAATCACTGTGAAAAGTGAGTCATGGCCCACCGTCTGAGTGTCATATGAAAGCTTATTAGGGTACAGAGAAAAGAAAAAAAATAGGTACACAGTGGGAAAATAGCTCGAAATGTCAACTTTAATCTTGAAAATTTCCAATTTAATCACATAGTTTATTTTGTAATCAAAGTAGAACATCATAAACTTCATCTTAAAATCGTTTAATTTACTAGTTTCTCAAATACCATCATAACTAAAGTAGCATGTTAAATGCTTTGTTTTGTATGTGTTCTTCTATGTGCTCTATGTGTGTGAATCACTACATGCTTCTTAAACGGGCTTTCTCTTCCTCCGACAGGACACAGAATCCATTACATTCATGATATTACAGCTCTCCGAAAAATTTAAATACTGAGATGTATACTTGATATCATTTTCATGATGATAGGAATTAAAGCATGTTATTAAACATGGGAACATGGTGGCGCAGTGATAGTGATGAGCTGGCACCCTGTCCAGAGATTGTTCCTGCCTCACGCAAGATGCTTGCTGCACCGTGCGCTACCATTGATGAAATAATTTATTGCAGCAGTACTGTCTTTATCAAACGTACTAACCCCCAATTCCTGTCCTTCCTTTTCTTTCTCCAAATACCCAATCGCCACACAATCAGCTCTGTAACAGATGTAAAGCCATCTGTAAGTTGAGAATGCCGATTCTTCAAAATTTTTCAGGAACATTGAAATATCTTCGTAGTACATGTTTAATTATTCTATCCATCTATCCATCCAGTGTCATGCCAGTCCCAGCAAGCATACAGCGCGAGGCAGGAACAATCCCTGAACAGGGCGCCAGCTTGTTACTAGCGCTGTGACACCGTGTCCTCACATGTTTGATTGTTAACAATATAGATTATTTAAATTAAGTTAATGTTTTATCTGTATAATGTAATAAACATATTTTGCTGCATTTCATCTTAAAAATGATATCATCATCATATGTAAATACGTGCTTTATAAAGTGGCTCAGGTTGTGCAATATTATAACTGTAGTGCAAGTTTACAATGTGGTAATTGTACTTATAAGTACAAACAGTTCTACAAGGAGCACTTGATGGACTGATTGAGTTCTTGGGATGAAACTGTTTCTGAACCGCAATGTCCCTACAGGAAAGGCTCTGAAGAGTTTGCCGTATGAGAGCAGTTCAAATAGGCAGCATGGCTGAGGTAGTGTGTGCTTGGTGCTGTATACCAATAATTCTCTTTCCAATCAACTGCTGTACAGCTGTGATTCCACACTCAGATACAGTGATATAAATACTCCGAGTGGTGCTGTGAGAGTAATATGGAAAAAGATGATCCGCTGTGGCAAAAACTAACGGGAGCAGCTGAAAGAAGAAGAAGAAGGTTCAGTGAGAGTAATAACGCTAAAGCAGCTATGGTATTTGAAATAGTTTGGCTATTCCGTGGACCATTATATTGTTACAGGTTAATTACAATCAGATGTCTTAAACTAATAAACAATATGCGGTTAATCTAAAAAAGAAAGGGAAACCACATAGGAATAGTAGCACTGCTTTGACACTGGGTGCTGCCAGTTTGCAAAACCGAGCAGAGAACTTACAACATTTTTGTTGCGTACACACCGTTTATACATGAGGCCCCAGGAGACAAAAGGAGAGCAAAGTCAGAATTCTCTAGGAAAAAAGCCAAAATGCTTTAGTTCGAGGAATTAAAGTCTTAGAGAAGCAAAGGACCAGAAAACAAGATTTCTAAATAAAGTAAGACCTAAAGGAACACTTTCTTTAACCATATCCACAATTATATATTGTCAAATGTCATTGCACAACCTCTGAATTCACACCCCTACAAAATGACTGTCACGTCTACGGAATGAACCTACACAATAAAGGCACCCATATGACAAACAAAATGGCGTTGCAAGAAATAGAGGCCACAACAAAATACTCAATCCAGAAACTGGAAGACAATGTAATTCAATTTTGTAACAAAAATCCAAAACCACCTTCAGAAACCCAATGAAAAATGTAACCAAAAAGAAAAAAAATTAAGGTATACAAATTAAAGTAATAGTCTGGTAAAAATTTTAATAATTTAATTATTATATCGAACTGTCCGATAGGTGCAGAGAGTTGTGCCATACTAAGACACTTAAAATGGCTTTACGTATTAAAATTAAAATGGCTTTATTTATGTGAATATATGTGAATAATGTTGTTACTGATAGAAAAACAGATTTTCTAATTTTGAGTGAAATGTGGTACAGCAGTGACAAATTTTAAGTTTGCTTGCCTGGTTCACCAAGGAAAGAAAGGGGATGGCTAAGCAAATATTTTCTAAAGGCAGCTGAATTGTGACCATTCTAGCCTTTTTAGGTCTGTTTCTTCTCTGCCTTCTCAAGATCTAAGTTGGGTCTGTGTTCTTTTAACAGTCTCTTCCCCTCTATGCCTCTACTTCTGTATCAATTTTTAAGGACATTGAAGCATATCTAGATATTAATTAATAACTTTGTTACATTTAAATACTTCACGATTTCCAGGGACAGGTGGTCTTTTGGCAATGAAACCCACAGAGGTTGTTATTGTTTTTCTCTCTTCCCTGCAAACTTAACCACCCACTTTTGCCTCTATAATCATTAGAGACTTCTTTCTTTCTTGCTAAATTCTGTCTGAAAGGGTACTATACAAACACACATTGCTTTTGTTGTTGTTTACCTTTACTGCCTTTCTCCTAACCAGGTCATTCTTCAGTCTACCCTTTAGTGAGTTTCCTCATAATCCGTTCTCGCAAATTTCTTTTTCTGTCTTTTCCTCATAGTCCTTGTGTCTGAAAGGTACAGCAACACTGACCTTTGTTACTGTAAAACAGATCATTACCTTCATTTTGCTTGACATCCTTTTATCACATAACACACTGAAACATCTAGCCATTGTTTCAAAGCTGCCTTTATTCTTTCATCTATTTCCACTTCACAGCCAATCTTATGTTATAAATGACCCAAGTATTTAAACTTCTGTATTTTCTCAAGATGTACGTTGGCTCTGTGTTGTATTAACTGTCACTTCCCACTGCACCACACGAACAAAGAGGAGAGGGTTGAGCCAAATCCTAACACAAAATCTACTTGCATATTTAACATTTCTGTGTTTCCATATATATTTCTCACTGTTGTAACTGACCCTATACATCATTCCTATCTGTTTTACCAGTTTTCCTAGAATGTTTCTTTTACCTTAGATAGCAAAGGTGCGAATCGCATGCACAGAAGTGGGGCCACCACTGCATGGAGGAGTCCTTTTCCAAATTTAAAAAATTACTTAAAAGTTATATGCTGTTTTTGCATCTTTCAGTAAAGAACAAGTCTCTTCTTTCTGAACACATTTCCACATTTCAGCCTTATACAGTCTCATGTAATTTGTTGTTTTGTCAGCTCTTTTTACAATGTGCAAAGATAGCAGCAAAGTTATTTCTGACTTGGAATTTCCTGGTCATCATATCACTATACTGTATATCTCATTAAAAACCCACTGCAGTACTAATAATCACAATTACAAAAAAACAGCAGGGTAAAGCAAGTAACGTGAAATACATTTGCCAAAAAAAAAACATTTGAGCTGCACAGCTTTTAATATTTGAGCCCTCAGGCTTTTCTTTGTGATTTGTGGTTATAAAAGTACAAGGTGTTCTTCCAAATGTATTTAATTAAACTTATGAAGCTAGCTATAATAAGATGGATAGTGATATATTAATTTTTTTGGTCCTTGTAGCTGTTTCCATAGCTTTATAATATTTGTTTTTTCATAGCGAAGCTTTTTGGGTTCTAATAAATGTTATCTGGTGTCAGAAGAACGAGCCAAAGACACCAAGAAAGGTTTGGGGCAGCCACCCATATAATATTCCCTGGCTGCAAATGTGTAATTCTGAGGAGTTGTTTACAGGTTCGAGTCCAAAACAGAACTGAGGCAGGTTGTCAAAGATGGCAGCTTTATTTAGCGAAACAGGAAGTGATGTTATCAGATGGGCCAGAATGAGAAGTGACATCGTCAGAGGCACCAAAACTGGAAGTGACGTCATCAGAGGCATCGGAAACCGGAAGTGACATCATCAGAAGCGTTGGAATCGTGCTGGATTTCCCATGGATGGTCTGCAAGGGATTGAGAAAGAAAGTCAGTGTACCTCGCCACCCCCTGGTTTGGCATGGAATTACTATTATTCAGGCCCTTTAACTGCCTCCTAATCATACGTGTGTGACACTGATTAGAACATCCTTACCTGGGGTAGCCACATAATGTTTACATATTTATCAGTTTGTAATACTATGACATTAATTTGCATAATTGACCTTAAGAGGGCAAGGTGATATGATGAGCTTAATAAATAAGGGAATAAACAGTACATAAGCCACAATTAGATCAGGCAGTTTAAGACTGAATTAATGTCTGGATACTGTAAGCATCCAAAATGAGTATTCACTGTTGCTTTATTGTCTTTAAAGAATTTAATTGTTTATCCGGACCTGACAAAGGAAAGCAAAACCACATCAATAAGGAGCAAAGCACATGCTAAGAGTTGTGACTGTGCAGTTCCGTGACACAAGTGCAAGAAAACGTTGCCTGCAATTACGGCATGAAGCAGCTACTTTAAAATATGTCCTGAATTTATTACCACTCAGGAGTTTGCATCTGAAGAATCTGCCTATCATAAATCTAAACTTCGATTTCCAAAGGTTTATGTGCACCTGTTTTAATATGTAAGGTCCTATGGTGACCCTGTTTTCCCTTTCAATACTCTTTATCGTGTAGGCCTTAATAATCTGTCTAAAATCCCATACACTTACCACAATGTGATCAGGTACTATAGCACTTCCTCCCTCCATCCATGCTACTTAAACAGAGTAGAGAAACAGGCAGGAGTTAAGCTACACAATTAATTGTGCATTATTGATAATAATGCTCAAAAGTATTAAGGAAACAGAATACTATGTGAATATTGGCAAACTATACCCTTACAACAGTGCACCTTCTGTACATAGCAGGCTCTTGGCTTATCTTCAGTCTTGCTTGCTTTCCTACCACATGGCCTTTGAATGGAGTATTGAAACAAGCCACATAGCTCTCTCAGTATGGCTGCCGAGACAGAGTTGTCTTCATCACAGTCTTCTCTTCATGGCCAGATGGTGAGAGAGAGAGGTAAAGGTAAGGTGACCAAAGTTATGCCATTCATACCACAAAGCACAAACCAATGGGGCATCATAGTACAGAAAAGCCTCCTATTCAAAACCAATCATAAACAGCCATACTTTAGACCAGGGGCTCTCAAAGCCGGTCCTGGGGACCCTCTGTGGCTGCAGGTTTTTGTTCCAACCAGCTTCTGTTTTTAATTGGACCCTGGGCTAATTACGTGAACTGTTATTTCCCAGATTGTTTCTTTTTTTTTTTTTAACAATATTTTCGTCTTGATTTTCATTTCATTTTTCCAGGTGTTCTAATTGTTTAATTAATCCATTATTTTCTAATTAGTGGGTCTAACGCTAAAGAAGTTGCAGCCTTTCATGACTCAGTGTTGTTTGCCTGGGTGTCTGTTCTGCTCATTTTTAATTGCCATTATTAACATACAATGAAGGAAGCAAGCTGAAAATAAAATATAATGAAAGCAACAAAAGTGAGTTAAGCATTTAAATCTATAGCAAAAATGGAAATATTTCTAAATGTCTTATAAATGTAAAAATCATGCCTCTGTGCTTTCTTAATGTAGAATAAGAGAAGAGAGAAAAAGTACTAGCTAATTAATTGAGATCAGTGTTATTCAGTAGTCACTGATTATGAATCTGGTTGAAGCAAAAAGCTGAAGCCACAGTGGGCCCCCAAGACCGACTTTGAGAACCCCTGCTTTAGACCAACAGAATTAATTTTCCTGTCCCTTCATGACTCATCCACCAATTTATTTGTTCAGCCAGTTTATGGCCATCCTGCAGTGGGCAGCTTATAAGCTCTAACTACAAACACAATCACCCTTGCCAGGCTGGTCTGATTCTCCATCCCCCTTACCGTAAGTTTCACCTACTGAGTCAGTCCTAAAGACTGTGGGGATCGGTTACATCTCATCAATGAAGTAAAACATGTCTCCTGAAACACTATCTTATATTACATTTACTTTGTTGGTAAAAAACATAATTGTCACTAAGTAGAGCAACAGTTTTTTTTAATCCACTACCAAGGCAATTTGTAATTGCCACCATATTTATACTATCACATCCAATAGCATCACTAGCACAATGATTGTGGTCACATAACAGATTCCAAAGGGGTCACTTAAATAAAGAAAATCAAGATGGTGAACAAAATTAACTATTTAATTTCAAAACAAATTGGAATTTTATTTCCCACATGTCAAAACCTTAAAACAGACTAAAAGACCTATATTTTGTTAATACTGCATGCACTGATTGTGAAGTTATGTGTAACACATACCTGCAGCTACAGTGGTCCCTCGGGAACCTCTGCTCAATAGATTATTTTTGACGTACAGCCTCATAGTTCAATAGTTTCTTTTTTGCATAACACTGAATTAAAGAGAAAACATGAGACGTCCCACTTGCGCTAAAATTCATTAGGAAATATGATGACTTGAAAAAGTGATGAAATGGTTACAGTGCAAAAAACAACAACGCTGTATTGCTGTATCTTTTATGCAGATAACTGTTTTCCAAAATCGCTTTTTCTATTATAGAGTTGTAGAAAGCTGGAGTTGGTCATAGAGGCACATAGCAATAGACTTGAATCATCACAGAGCAAACACACAGTGACTTATAATAAGCCAATTTAGAATCGATCTAACACATGCTTTTATGATTTGTGAGCAAAGAAAAATTTATATAAAATATCATTATTCAAATGGGGAAAACATATAAGCTCCATGTACTGGGAATTAAACCAAAGGTGCTTGGAGCTATATGGCAGCATCAATAGCCACTTTACTCCAAGACCTTTTTTGTATCTATTTTAATCTGAAAAAACACAAATAAATAGAAAAAAATCAATTCAATTTAAAAATCCATAGTATAAAGAGACATTTTCACCCTGACTAAGAATTTTGATCCATAGTTTAGGAAAAGGATGCAAAGTATAGAGATGTTAAGCAAGAGGAAAAGAGAGTGGGCTAAGAGAAGGTTTATGGATGTGGTGAGAGAAGACATGCAGGTGGTGGGTGTGACAGAGCAAAATGAAGAGGACAGGAAGATATGGAAGAAGATGATCTGCTGTGGCAAACCCTAATGGGAGCAACCGAAAGAAGAAGAAGTTTAGGAAAGCAGAAATATTTAAAATTGGTTAACACAAAATTGGCCTGGTCCCCGTTTGTTTGTAGTGTACATATCTCTCTGCTTTCATTGTGTAGTAATGCATGATTCTAATTTGGCCATGTGATTGTGTGTGCAATGGATCAGTGTGCCATTCAATATTGGCTCCCATTTGCATCATTAGAATATTGGAACAATTGTGATAACAGCATGCAATTTAAAATTCATCCTCTTCACCTAGATTAGTTGAAATATGATGTTCCTTAAAGGTTTACTCTTCACCATTCTCACTGGTAACTTATTCTTTGTAACAATGGTTCTTAGGGTGAAGAAAAAGTGACCTACCATATCCTCATGGTTTAGTTTCAGAATTTATTTTCCAGTTACAGCTCAGATCCACTGTACCAATTCATTTCATAGTTTTAAACACTTTGATCGTGTCACCTATTAATCTCTGTTTGCTTAAACTGAAAATGTTTAGCTCCTTCAATGTCTTTTCATAGCTCCCATCTCTTAGATAGCCTGCTTGCTCTTCCCTGGACTTTGTCAAGCACTGTTTTGTCTTTTTTTCAAATATGTAGATCAAAACTGCATGGTTTAGTATAGGTGAGGGCTCACTAGTGCAATATATAGCCCTTAACTTATACTTGACACCTGATATATAACCTAACATCCTATTAGCCTTCATAGTTGTTTCTTTACTGTCTGGATGTAGACAATGATTAATCCACTATGACTTCTAGATCCTTCTCATATAGTGTACTTTTAATTTCAGCCTTCTCATTTTATATTCAAATCTATCATCTCTACGTCCTACATGTAATTCATTACATTTACTTCCATTCAATTTCATCTGCCACAAATCTTTTCAAGCCTGTATGCTATCCAAATCCCTCTGTAACAATTTCTCTTATTTTGCATTATCGGTCTTTCCACCTAGTTTGGTATCATCTGCAAAATTAACCAGCTTATTGATTATATTCTTAACCAGATCATTTGCATATATTAAAACAAGCACTAATCCCTGAGGTCCACTACTTTTAACATCACATAGTTCTGAATATATTCCACTCAACATAACTCTTTGCTTTATGTATTTGAGCCAATTTTCTACTCACTCTTAATTCCCATTTCTTTTAGCTAGATGTATTCTGCTATTATAATAGGATATAAATTTGTTCAATGATGAAATTAAAAAATAACCAAAGAAAATGAATGGACAGATGTAACAATAACTTTGTGCTTTCAAGGGCATGACTGTCTGAACAAGGCTACCAGGACTAAGCCAAGGTAAATACAAGAGAGAATTTAGAAGTTTTGGCAGTCACCTGTTTGTCTTTTTCCTTCAAGAAAGAAGATCTATGGCCTCCAGCTAGCTCTGTCCATCTCTCCGCCTACTGCCACTCTGTTTAACATATTCAATCATTGTCTCATGACTGACGAGAGGAAGACCACAACTCTTTACAGTATTGTGCAATAGGCAATGCCAGCAGTATCCTTGCACACCTTATTATCTTACAGTTCACTCTACAATAAACAGAGAGCTAAGACTGCAGTTTTTCTCTGTGTCGCTGTCTTCTTATCTTTCAGCGCATTTAAAAATTGTTATGTGCAAGCGACTTTTGATATGCAGTTGCATTCAGTCATGCCCATGCAACATCAACTCTACTTTCAATGTGTGCTACTTTTCAAAGTAAAAATCACATTCTTCCATTCTACGTACAAATAATATAAAGAATATTGTCATGTTCTGGACTCTGTGTTGTATCAACAAACTGGACAGTCAGCTTTTTGCACACCCCTCTTTATTCCAGACTCAAGAGAGAAATGAAAAATATTCAAAACTACTTAATGACATAACAGAGAGCTTAGAAATTCTTCTTGAAAAAGTTGACTTTTTCTCTCATTTTGATAACTTTAGTAAAATATTTGTGAAAAGGGAAAGGAAATTAATCAAGAAGCAAAAAGGCAAACTAATAGTCTAAAACATCTGATTTCCTAAAATGAGCATTGCACTAGCTAGCACCATGAAAGACTTTGTTTTCAAATCCAAAATCTGACATCTTAGAACACCCTCCCGGAGATGATATCACATCACAGAAGTTCTGGGCTAGTGACAACAATGTAACTAGTGATCCAAAAAGCGACCCAAAAAGGTGGTAGTCACAGGAAAAAAAATGGCAGTGTGAGTATACCTAGAAGGAACAACAAATATTTATCACAACTAGAAAATGTCAACTAATTTAAAAACAAGTACAAAAATGAAATATACAGCACTCCATAACCCCAAATCATAACATATGTTTCCAGAGCTGTTCTCCTTTAGTGGGAAAGGAAAGGATAAGAAAGAAAGAAGAACCCCAGGTAATGGAAATCTTCTTGCAATACAGGAAATGGCACATATCAAGAATTGAAGGAAAGTTTAGCTGATCCCGTACCAAAGTGATTTCAGTGCATGAGAAAGTATCCAGTGAAAGAAAACCTGGTACCTTCAACATTACACCCTCTCTCTCAGCTCCATCCACTTGTTTAACTAAAAGATCTTCTGTGGCACGCCTAACAAGGGTAGACAAATCATCTGCATTGACATATTTTTGCCCAGAGAATGCTTTACTGAAATAGAAGAAAAGATGGAGTTGGAAAAACCACTACGTTAATGTGGAATTTGTGTTCTTGTGCTTATAGAGCCTCTAAAGAGGGACATGATTGATAACCGAAGTATACCTGTGTCTCCAGTGGAATGGTAGAAAAATACTGTTCCCACAGCATAAGCCTCCACCTTAAATTCATGAACCAATGTTCATGCTGATCAAAAACTAAGATAAATGGTGCTCAAACCAATAGCAAGTGTACCTAAAGTTATTACAAAAGTCTGGGTTTCAACGTACAAGGTAAGAGAGGAGAACTTTCTTTAAAAAATTAAATGCTCTAACAGGGGGATCAGTCCAAATAATATTACAATTTTTACTTTTTGTCAAATCAGTTACAGGGGTTGTACAGGCAGCAAAAACATAACTGCATCATCTGAATGAATTGGCTAGTTCTACAAAGACCTGAACATGCTTCTGTATCTACAGGTGAAGATATGCAAGAACCTCATATACATTTTTAAACTGTGGTTTGATTACATTTTTACCCATGGAAAAAATGAGGTAAAAAGTCTTTGACATGCCCACCATACCCTCTTTTTAGGAATCAGTAGTTAATCCAGCATCTCCCAG
The DNA here is from genome assembly GCF_900747795.2 of Erpetoichthys calabaricus. Lineage (NCBI taxonomy): Eukaryota > Metazoa > Chordata > Cladistia > Polypteriformes > Polypteridae > Erpetoichthys > Erpetoichthys calabaricus. The sequence goes on from NC_041397.2 coordinate 199,869,232, forward strand.
GCTTTCTAAAACCAGCTATAGGTGAGTCAGATGAGAAAGCCTTCATTGCTAAAAATTACAACATTATCAAGGTACCTACCAGAAGGCAAAATCTAATCCATCATATGCTCAAATGTTAGAGGAGTGCAGTGAAGTCCAAATGGGTAACAAATTAACAACACTTTTGGAGTAGAAAATGTGGGTTTCTCTCAACTGTCAAGAGTTGTTATGAGACATATAGTCTCAGGCAATTATTGTGAGAATAAGAATTGATCAGGAGATGAAAACATTAGCATACATGAAGTAAAAAAGAAAAAAGTCAAAGGCCATAACTGTGAAGACAAAACAGAGTGCAATTAAAACCAGAGGACAAAATCAAAATCAGAGTCAAAGATCAAAACAAAGTTTAAAGATCTAATGCTAGGGCCTACTTGTAAAGAAGGTAGCTAACACGAAGGCACCATCCACACGGACATCTGAACTGAGTGTTTTTCTTCCTTCTGTAGTGTCAGGTGAGCGTGGATTGAACGCTGAACGTTCTTCTGCACATTGCAGCGAATCAGACCATACACACGGGCTTTCAACACTTGTGTTCGGTTAGATGCGCATTTGGATGGCATCAAAAAAACGTCACATGCAGCTTTTTCTTCTCGTCAACTTCTGCCAAAATCTCAATGAGCACAAAGAAAATGTCTGTATTGCGTTTGCATGTTGTTCATTTAATGTTCTGGAGGACTGGATATGTCCCATGATTACACGTATGTAATACACACACATATGCACATTTACACACATTATCATTAAAATAATAATAATAATGGAGAATTCAAAACAGTTTGTAGGTCTATGCTGATGACGTAACTTTAGGTACTATGGATTATTAATGCCGGTGTGTGAGTGCATACTCAAGAACTGTTTGTATATTTGTTTACTTCAAGGTGACAAGTTGCCTCTCTTCAAGGCTAACATTGACTTACATATTGGTTGACCGGCGTGTAATATGGTGTTGTACCAGCTTTTCTTTTTCATGTTTCTTCATAGATTATATACACGGTGTGCAATCAGAAGGTGAACCCTGTAGCGGCGGTGATGTTTTCTCCACTGTGTCAGGAGGATTTTTAATACAAGGAGGTCAATTTTCAGGTCTAATCAAGCTAACTGATCCATATTTCATGAATCCAATGAAGGATGAACCTCGAACCCCACAGGTTAATAACACTCTGCCCACCACAGGAAAACACACAAAGGGGCAAACGAACGTGAATGTAATGTTATATTGAAGTCAATTAAGCACCACTACAAAATGTAACTTAAATGCTTAGGTAAGTCAGAGCGTATTCATTTAAATAAGATCTGAACACCCTTGTGGACAGGGCCTTAGAATCTTAAGATTTTTTTAAAAGAGTGTCCACAGAATGAAATGAGTGCAGCGATCAGCGCATATTTTTATGATCACATCTAGCAACGTATTAATGTGACCACTTGTCACACAATACTACTCAGAATGTCACATAAAAAAATGTTACATTTGAAACTTGTAAAAATCACTTAAATTTACAAAACAAACTGTAAAAAATGTAATTGTCTAAAACACCAATAACAGAATAAGTAGATGCTTATAAATCACTCTAAACACTACAGTAGTAATTGTGGTAGACAATAAGCCACAATATTTTAATTTAACAATAAAGAGGTCTTTAATTTAATACCATTAATGCTGGTTCTGAATACCAGTTAAAGTAGTGTCATTTTGTTTTATTTTTTAAGCTTGGTTTAGAATTTAATTTTGGACTCCAGAAGCAACCTTCTGTACTGTATTTTGACTCCTTTGTTAATAAAACCTTTCAATATCAAGGAACAACTACTCTGGTAAACTGGGTTTACAAAGTGTAATAGTTTTTTTTCTACTGTATTTGGGTCAGAGGTTTCATGATTATTATTTTCCATTTGTGTGTGGTTTTTGAATATTACTCCTTTTTGTTCAGTCTGTGCAGGCAGGAAGTCTGCTTCTTAAATTTAGGGGGTGGTGCTCGTTGTGTGGCGAGGCCTCACTGAAACTTTGAACGACGCAAAATCGTTACACTGGGAATGTTTTGAATTTAGATGCCTTATGTGAAGATGTTTATGTCACTCAGGTATTCTGATTTTGTCAGTCAGCAAAATTGTTACATTCATTTGCAGGTAAAAATACTGTAGTAGCTCTGACAAAAACTGAGAATGGCAGTCCCTTTCTAGAGGTACTTCCTGTGTGTCATCTGAATTTGCTAAGCCCATGTTATCTTATACTTTTGAAAATACTAAACTCATATGGAATTTGTGGGAACTAAGTGACATTGGAAAGACATCTTCACCACCACTGAACCTACAGATGAAGTTCTGTGATATTTCTGCAATATATAACTACTTATGTCTTCAAGAGCAATGTATCTCAGGCATTGTTGTGCACCTCTGAGATCTGGGCATATCAGCCATTTGAACTGGATGATGCTGTGTATGTCAGCTAAAGTTTGGATTTATTTATCAGATATTTTTTTGAAAATTATGATTCCAATTAAAAATACAAAGGATATTAATGGTTTATTTCTGGGCCTGGCATATTTTCTGCACTTTTCACTGATGGAAAACACTTCAACTTACTACCCAATACTGGTTTCCAACTATGGATGTATGGAATTTGTTTTCCATTTGCCTGTGTGGGGACACCGATCATGAATCAGTCGAAATCTGATAGGAGCTAACCCACATCTATTCCAGTTAGCAGATTTGGCACACATTCTTATTTTGAATTTAAGGAATAAAGGCCCATTCCTTAGCTGTCCTTCAGATCATCCTTATTTTCGTCATGCCTGAATCATTCCCTAATGTGAAAAATAGTGAAGGATGCAGAATTCTGTTAGTATTTCCTTAAGCATTTGAACCACTAACTTTAATGGGGCTTAACTATTTTAAACCATCCCAACGCCTGTCCCAAGGTATTCATTCCAGGAATTTTCTTAGCCATAACAGTCATAATACACTCTAGGCATCGCATGTTGGTGAAGTATCAAGGAGTATTAAGTAGTGTTAAGAATTGCATCTTTCAAGAGTTTACTTTCATTTCACTGCCAGCAATTGCTTTTGTGAAACAAGTAAAATTTAAGTCCAAAATGCACACTGAGCAGAAGTTCTGACAGAAGTGTTGTTATCTGGGTGAGTCAACAACTGACCGAGCATAATGTAAAGGGTATAACACATTTTTAAATAAATCTGTATTAAAAATATATATCCAAGAATGGCTCTTATTGTGATTTTCACCTTTGTCTGCTCTGTGGAATTTTCTGAGCTATAAGAGTCATGATACATTCTAGTCATGTCATGCTGTTGAAGTATTAAGGAGTATAAGGATTTGTTAAGAAATGCATCTTTCAATAGGTTTCTTTCATTTAATTTGTGAAACAAAACAAAATTTTAGAAGTCCAAATTGCATACTTAGCAGAAGTTCTGACCAAAGTGTAGAAACATAGGATGAGCCAATAACTGACTGGGCATAATGAAAAGGGCAAAACAAATGATTTAATAAATCTGTATTTCAAGAGGAAGATTCAAGACAGGCTCGAAGTCATATATAAGAAATAAAAGGGATACAGTGTCCAAATATGAAAGGGCAAACACAATATGGAGACCAAAAATTCAAGGTCAAAAAAGTAAAAAAATACTGCAAATAATAGAAATGCATGGGTAGTTTTAAACAGCAGCCATCAAAAACTATGCAATGTGAAAGCTACTCCAACATCGAACACTACTTTTTTTCACCTGTTCTGTTTGAAGTGTTGTGTATTAATAGAGAAGGGCAATGGCAAAAGTAAGGGCAGAGCCCGAGATCCAACTCATTACTGATGGATCTGCATCATTTTCAAAATGACACATGTCGAATTTCTTGTGGATATAATAATCACTGTCAAGTAGTCCAACTCAATCAGTTGAAAGCTATAATAAGTGCAGGGTTTTAGTCCAGCCCATTTATAATTTTAATTTAAATCCTGTCTTAATCGAACATAATACTTCCCATTTTATAGCCTTCCATGTATTAGTCCAGAAAATTATAATAAGCTTTATAAAGTTATTCAATCTTACATTTTCCAAATCCATTCATAGTAATAGATGGTTACAATGAGTATTACACAAAGTACAAGCTCCACTTTTCTTGTTGTTCCTTATTATATTTTTGTAAAAATGGATGAAGTGAATCCCTCTTTCTGTTATCACAAACTTTCACTTGGACAATGGCGGCTGGTGAAAAAATTTGGGAGGGGGAGTAATTTTTGGGGGGACAAATTGAAGCAGCACTTCATAGCTCATGAGAAAAGAAAACAAAAGAAACACACACACACACACACACACACTGTAATGTTGTCTACACATTGCACAGTAGCACATTAGATTAAAAAACCTATAACAATACTAATTTGCTCCCAATAAATGTGGGAGTGTCTGGGGCTCAGAGAGGTGTGGCCCTGGAAAAATCTGAAGCAACCAATTAAAAGGCAGCCTCAGGTCACCTGCTTGCCAAAAGATGAAGTAATTACATACACTCTCATTTGGCCAGCGCTCTTCACTCAGGAAATATAGGTATCCACACAGAAATTAAACAAGTACAAGTTGATACCAATTTTTAATAGATGTTGACATGCGCAGACACCAGGCACGCAGACACCAGGCACATTGTGCAAATAAACAAATTTATTTCATGATTATTTCACATTACCTAATTAATTTAAGTGGAGTTTTTAAAATATTTGGTGGGAGAGTGTGGCCCCAGCAAACTGCATTACAAGCCACCACTGCACTTGGATCCTTTTGTGTTTAAGAATAACACACAATGAAAGGTGGGAGTTTTAATCTTAGAGATCTCCATTCCTTAACTGTGCAACTCAAAAATAATATTGGATTCAATGTCTAAAGTTGCTGGAATATTACGAACACTATAGGCAGGGTGGTGGGTCTGAGGCTAGGGATCTGTACTGGAAGGTTGCTGATTCAAATCCCATTAAGTGCCAGAAGGGATCTTACTCCGTTGGGCCCTTAAGCAAGGCCCTAAACCTGAAAATTGGTCTGGGTCACTATACAACAGCTGAGCCTGCGATCTGGCCCCTAAAGTTCATGCAAAAATATAATTTCTTCTTGAGGATTAATTAAGTACATTAAAAAAATGTTGATTCATGAGATTATACAAAGAAAACAAGTATTCATTTCTTAAGTCTGTTGTGCAGTGTACACTCACCCTAGAGTGAAACATTTGCTGTTGGAAGAAACTTAACAATTTGTTTGGAAGATGGATATCAGAGGGATATGAAATTCCTTTGATTTCTTCATGATGTAGAATCTGAGAATGTCAGTTTCAACTGAAAAAGAGTAAAGAACAGGGGCAAACATGTTTTGACAAATTTGTAATGTTTAGCTGATCGTCTCCAGTAGCTATGCAAACTGAAGGAACCAGTACATTTCTTTGTTATTTTGCCTATTTCAGTTTTCTTTTTAACTGTAAATGTAACTTCATAAAGCCATTCAAATATTTTTAGTAACTATTAGATAACCACCAAATAGCAGAAATTGGTGGAAACTATATTTATTATTTACAGTAAATCTATAGCTTTCTCTAAAGCATGTGATGACTGCATTAATTAATAATTTCTCATTATCTACTTTTCATGCAAAGTAATGTCCATATATTTTAACATCGTTCCATGCACCTCAAACATACAGGTCTGAGGGGAACCTACAAGGCAGGAATCCATCTCGGATGAGTTACCCGATCATCACAGAGCACAAATATCCCCCCACTCTGTAGTGACATGACATTGATTTCACAATAAAGCTGTGTTTATATCCCTGTCATTGGGATGTGAAAGAATAATAAAAAAACAAAGGATTTTAACAAGGGTTTAAGTGCTGATAGACTTTACACATACAACCCCAACTCGATAAAAGATTGGATTTCATAGAAATGCAAATAAAAAAAGAACGAAGTGCATAGTAAATGATAATAAACTATCTTTAACATCAAAACAATAAAACAGCCCATTCTTTAATGTTGCAACTAATGAAATGTATTATTTTTTAAAAAATAAATACTTTTTTTGATTTGATACTTGCACCATTTTCATAATAATTTGGACAATAAATAACTTACCACTTTATAATGTTACCTTTCCTCATTAGAATATTTAATAAACATTTACAGTAAGTACTGAAGACACTAATTTATTGAGTGTTTCAAGTGTAATTTTGTCCCATTCATCTTGCAAATAAGTCTTAAGATGTGCAGCAGTATGGGATCTTTGTTGTCACATTTTGTATTTCACAATGCCCCACACATTTGAGTTAGGGACAGGTCAGGACTGCAGACAGGCCATTTAAGCACTTGCACCCTCTTTCTATGTAATCATGCCCGGGCACTGCATGCAGAATATGGTTTTGCATTGTCTTGATGAAATATACATGGAGAGTCCAGGGAAGAGATGTCATCTTGAAGGCAGCCTACTGTATGTTGCTCCAAAATCTGTATACATTCTTCAGCATTAATGGTGCCTTCATAGAAGAGCAAGTTACCCTTACCCAGAATACTGACACAACCCCATGCCATCACAGATATTGGCTTCTGGACTCGTACCTGGAAGCAATCTGGATGAAACTCTTTCGCTTTGGTCTGGAGGACCAAGAAAAAATAAAACAACTGGAAATATTGCTTTGTCCGACCACAATACACATTTCCACTGTCTGATGGCCTATCCCAGATGCCTCTGAGCTCAGAGAAGTCAACAGCGCTTCTGGATACTATTAACATATGGCTTTTGTTTTGCACAGTAAAGTTGTAACTGACATTTGTGGATGTAACTATGTATTGTGTTATTTGATAAACATTTGCCAAAGTAGCGCTGGGCCCATGTGGCTTATTGATGAATGACAGATCTTGATGCAGTGCTGCTTGAGGAATCGGAAATCACCAGCAGTCAACTTAGGCTTGTGCCCTTGCCCATTACGCTCCAAACTTTCTCCAGATTCTATGAATCTTTTAATTATTTTTTGCACTGTTGACAGTGAAATACCTAAATCCTTTCTGATCTGTCTTTGAGAAACCCTGCTTTTAAAGGTTTGAATGAGTTTCTAATGCATTCATAGGAAAATTGGTGATCCTTGGCACATCTTTGCTCCTAAAGTACAATATCTTTCTTTTACACCAAAACAAGATTACAAACACACGTTGAATATCATCTGTTTCCACCCACATCATCATTTTTTAACTCATTAGTGACCCTAAATTGCCACATACCAACGTTTTTGGAATGTGTTGCAGGCCCTCAATGCCAAGAGTGTAAATAAGCTTACAAAAGTAAAGTTGACCAGACCAAAAATTAAATATTTCTTTATATATGAAATCACTGCTTTCAGTTTTTATTTGCATTTTCCATACCATCCAAACTTTTTTTTGAGTGGGGGTTGTACTATGTGAACTATCTGCTAATAAGTACAAAAAGGTAATAGAAGCCCTTTTTGACAAATGTTGTAGAAACCTATGGAGTTTTAGAAAGATCTTTTATTTTGAGGCAAGTTAAGATAAGTAATCGTCATTAACAAACTAATTAAAGAGAATTCAACTTTTACTTTTCTTTTTATCAGAATAAACACTTACTCAAAGTCAAACTCAATCACTATTCAAAGTCTGTTTTCAAATTTTTTGGTTTTGTTTATCTACTTGAGCATTGAGTCTATCACGAAGGTCCTAACTTCATTTGACCAAATCTCAAATGGTTTGCACTGTGCTTTGCCTCTCATGTAAAGAAATGAGGTTGATGTCACACAATGCATCACGTTTTCCAAGCTGTCACATTCATAGGCACAAGATGAAAAAATAGGGACACAAAATAGTCAGAGAATAGTAAAAAATCAACATGATAACAAAGAATATAACAGAAAAAAACAGTATACCATGTGTTCCTGATGTCAACCGTCTACTACAATCTTTTTTCCTTATTTGTCTTTTAATAAAAGTAACACTCGGATAAGCGGAAGAGAATGGATGGATGGATGGATAAAAGTAACAGTAATCAAGTTTCTTATGGTCATCATTGTAATTATATTAGTACTGTAGAACAATTTAATTAATTATGCTTATTAATACTGTTGACATCAATCACCCATTAATTTTACAAACCTATGTAGATCTTTAGCAGCATTGAGCACAAGATAAGAACCAACTGTGGCTGGAACACCAGCACATCTAATTGATTAGTTTATTGATTTGTTCATTTTTCACCCTCACCTATTTCACTGCAGGGTTATGGAAGATACCGAAGAATCAAGTCAAGAGGTATTGGAGTATAATCATCAAGTAGCAGCTATATTTATAATTTTTTCAAAATAATAAAGACACATAATAGTAAACAGAAATGCATTTATTTTTTTATTAATAAAGGACGCAATAAAGAAACACTAATGCATTTAACACGGATAGTTTTGACAAAAGCACACCATTCAGGAAAGCCTGAAAAATAAATTTCCTTACAACTGAAAAATTAAAGACAAATACTTCTTCAAAGTTAAATAACTTGCTGTCATTTTTTTCAAGCCGTAAACTTTATTTTTAAGACATTGGTACTCACCTTTTAGGATTTTTTGATGGAATGTTACACATCTGTTCTATCCTTGGTGAAACGCAACTTCCTTTTTACCTGATGTTTACTCATCGCTCAAGTGACTAATTTTATTGCGCAACTTTCTTGGGGGCACAGACCCACAGTATATAAGCAACAAGAGAGAGCTGAAACAGCAGAGTAGACCACTCCAGAGGTGACTACTGAGTGCAATGGTGTCTCTTAGACTTCTGCTTTTCACTGCCTTAGTGGCGGCAGCGTGCGCTGCTCCAATATCACCAGCCACCACAGAAGAAGACAATCAGAAGTTTGCACAGGTAACCACTTTTTCTCTTACTGAATATCTAATATACTAGAGAGTCGTAGACTTATGTCTTTTTTAATTTTTAGCCAGATATACAAGTTATGCTGTGCAGTAAGTGACAGCAGAAATAAAATTTCTTTTTGTCACACTGTTGCTATTATGATGCATCCAATCTAGCAGAGAGTTCTTACTGTTTAAAGAAAATTAGTGAACATAATAAATGTCAAATAATGGTTGTAAATGAAAAACATACTTTTTATTTCTGTAGAAACCTGCAATCTGAGCCTCCCCAGTCCCACATGAAAGAGAGCAGAATTAGGGGCAAGCATGTTTTGACAAATACGTAGCTGATAAATGGCAGTGTTCAGCAGCTGTCCACACTGAGTGCGCTTATGTTACTTTGAATTTTTTTTTCTTTACTTAATTTTTTCAACCAAACTTTGGCTTCTTAAAATTTGTTCACAAACTGCATGGAGTATGGCCATTATATTTTTGTAATATAAATTTTGTTTGCCTTCAATATGGCAATTCATTCGTTATTGGCAATTAAAGATTTCTACTGCTATTTTCTTGAAGGAAATATAAACCTTGTTTCACATAATTTTCAGTTACTGAAAAAGTTACTTCTCGTTAATGCTTTAAAAGTAAGTTTTTTTTATTTAAATGGCAGCAGCATGAACTCCCTGATTCCTTAAGTATATTAGTATAGCATGAAAAAATGTGTTTTATATTTTCTATTATGTTTACCAGAAATATCATAGTAGTGAAAAGTCAAGCAAAATGACATATTTTATTGGCTAACTAAAAAGATTATACTACATTCATAATGGCTAACACAGTACAACACCCTAGTACTACAGAAATATCATAGAAAGTTAAATAAGCTTACATATGATATTATACCATTTAATGAGTATCTTTTTCCTGTTATTTACATAATTTAGCTTCATTTATTACACATATCTATGGTTAACCAATAGCAAAACATACAATACTAACCTTTAAGCGCATTCAAAATATTTGTTTTCTCTTCTCTTTTATGTTTATCAGGAATACCTTAGAAAATTATACAACCTTACGTCCACCTCAGGCGGTAACTCAGGAAGGCGTCACAATGAACTCATGGACAAACTTAGGGAAATGCAAAAGTTTTTCGGTCTCCAAGTAACTGGAATGTTGGATTCAAACACACTGGAGGTTATGAAAAAATCAAGATGTGGCGTCCCTGATGTGGCTCATTTCTCCACATTCCCTGGTGCTCTAAAATGGAACAAAAATAGCCTCACTTACAGGTAATTAATGAGCTACAATGATGAAGTGATACTTACTTTCTTTAATGAAGAAAAAAAGACTACAGAATGTCATCAGGGCATAAATTGATGGACACATGACATGTAATCATTTCAATTTAAGGAATTATATTTCAGCAGTTTATTACAATTCAACAAATGCATGCAATACTGACTGAAGATGTGTGTGCATCTCTGTCTTTTTAAGGTTCAAAATAAACTTATGAATGTCATTAAGTATCAATATTTACTTTCGTTTCTTTTGTAGAATTGAAAACTACACGCCTGACATGCCCCAAGCAGATGTAGACAAAGCAATAGAGAAAGCTTTTGTGGTTTGGACTAAGGTGACGCCTTTGAAAATCACCAAGATCTACAGCGGGACAGCTGATATTATGATCTCCTTTGTTACTGGAGGTAAATAAAAATAATCCAGCAAATTTTCGAAAGAAATGAAAGGACAGATACATAATTATATATGATATTGAAAATAAATGTTCTTTGTTGTTAAACAGAATGGTATGCTTTTATTATGCTGTGGTTGATTTGTTGCTACACTTAAAACAATTGTGGTTATAGATAAAGTAAGGTTAATGTTCTTAATTTTACTTTGAGCATACTATTCTAAATGTTCTCAGCATTTTCACTGCCCTACCAAATAGTGAAATATAATGTACTGTCTGTATCTTGATTTTTGCAAAGCACCTTTCCCAAAGATATATAGTAATTAAATAAATAAATAAACATGAAGAATAAATAATAATACTTTACCTACCAATTTATAGTACTTAGAGCATCTACCTCACAACTCCAGACATTTAAGTCCTTCATGAAATTTCCACTACTTCCCATGTCTGAAAGGAACTTTATTGGTTTCTTTGACTTTGTTTGATGCTCATAAAATGTGCAATTTAGGATGAGTGCCAACTCTGAACTGTCCAAATATGCATTTGTGTGGTTTGTGATCAATTGACACCTTCTTCAAAGTTTGTTCCTGATTAGTCAACACTAATCATATAAATATCAATACGTCTTTCTCTCTTTCCCTCTCAGACCATGGTGATAATTCACCCTTTGATGGCCCTGGAGGATTTCTAGCTCATGCCTTTGCACCTTCAGATGGCATTGGAGGTGACACACATTTTGATGAAGAAGAAACATTTACAAGTGGATCAGCAGGTAACATTTAAACAAAACTGCATCTTACAATAAGATATTGTAGATCAATCAGTTGAAAAATGTGACGAAGGAATTTGTACAAAACTTCTCACATTTTTGTATTTCAGGATATAACTTGTTCCTTGTCGCTGCCCATGAGTTTGGTCATGCTCTGGGTCTGGGTCACTCAAACGACCCTGGTGCATTGATGTACCCAATTTACAACTATGTCAACCCTGGAACGTTTTCTTTGTCACAGGATGATATTCAAGGGATCCAGTCACTCTATGGTTAGTATCGTTGGTGTATATAAAAATACATTTTAATAATTAGATATAGTACTTTTTCCACTAATTATTATTTTCAAACAACTCCATCTTTTTAGCTGCTGGTTAACTATTTGAGGCTCACTACCAAACATTCAAATATAATCAGTTTTACATTCTTATTATTTACAATTAAGATTTGAAAAGATTATACTAATCTCATGTGAATTTAATTAAGTATATATTCGTTCATTTATTACGTTTTCCAGGTCTAGGTTAATCAATCTGATTTTAACAACATTTTTATAGCTAAAATGAATTACATTTTGATCAATAAAACGTTTTAGAGTAAACCACAAACTTGTTAAATTCAGCGTAATAGTATGGTTTTTTTAACAGGTCCTAACCCCGCTGTTCCAAACAATCCAGTGCCTGATGCCCCAAAAACTCCAAATGCTTGTGATCCAAACCTATCTTTGAATGCTGTGACCACTTTGCGGGGAGAAATGATTTTCTTTAAAGACAGGTAAGAGCAAGGAGCCTTCAAGTTTACAGTAACAGACAAAAAATTGCCAAACACACATTTAATGTAGCAATGGGAATATCATTAAAGTACATTTGTTAGGAAGTTTTTTTTTAAATCATTTGCCTTCAGTTGTAGAACAAATAATTCAATAATAACTGAATTCATTATTTTATTATTATCTAAAATGTACAGCAATATTGCTTGCACTGTGGATACATTTCAATAAGAAATGTTGAAAAACAAAACTCCATAAAGGGCTTTATAAAAGGAGGTTCAACAGTACAGCCAATTCACATATCATCAATCAATTCTTACCTAGTTAAATTTGATCAGAGTCTGCCCATTTGCTACAGTTCTGCTTGTAGCCCCATCACTCCTATGTATTCCCCGGTAACAGGGTCTATTTAACAAACTTGACTTTTTCCTCCTCAGGCAAGAAAGTGTTTTGACAAAAATAACTGAAACACTTCCGTGTACTCCCCAGTAACCAATGATAATAGTTTGATTTCATATTATGCTTTTCTTTAAGGTTCTTTTGGCGGAAAAGCTCCTCCGTGGCCAATGTTGAACAGTACACCATGAAATCTTTCTGGCCTGAAATGCCTGATAACATTGATGCAGCATATGAAAGCAGAGAACGTGATTTAGTCTACCTCTTTAAAGGTAATTTCTTTTTTCTGTCTGAATTATCAATAAAACACACGATATGTCATAGTTCAAATGTGTACAACACATGAATAAAAAACACAACACACACATCTTAATGAAACACACACATCTTAATGAAACTCACTTTAAAGACTACAAATAATTGCAGGGGAAATAGCCCCATAAAACACATACACATGCACAAGCCATCTAAAGTAATGCCTTCAATATATTTACGAGTTGGCATTTCCCACTTCAGATACAAGGGCTCCAAATTTTATTCAGCCACCTTAAGCTTATTATACTAAATAAGGTGCTGATCTGCTACAAGTAGAAATTGCCAAATGTTAAAAGGTTACTGAGAATAACTTGGAAAACTATATTACCGTAAGATAACAAAAAAGCAATTTGTATTTGGTCTACATTGATAACTTTACTGAGATTGATGATATATTGATAAAGAAATTTATTTAAAATGACAAACCACTTCTCTTCCATACATCCATTTTATAAACCCTCTTATCTAGAGCAGGGTCTGCCTATTCCAACAATCATTGGGCAAAAGGCCGGATCAGTCCTTGGAGAGGACGCCAGCCCATCACAGGATGAACATACACACATACACACTCACGTATCAGGAGCCACTCCACCTAACCTGCATGTCTTTGGATTGTTTTTCACTTCTCATGATGAGGGATATAATGGTGCTATTTACAGTTCTTTCTCTCATCTGCACCTGGATTACTTCTAGACATAATTTAATATAAAAAATCCCTTGTTTTGCTATGAATCTCATTGAAGGGTTCTTGCCTAAAACCCCTTTCCACCAAAGGTGCAAATATGTCTTCATAGCTTGATAAGCTCTCAAAACTAGGTCCTCCGAATCTGGAGCAGCAGTAGCTCTGTTCTCAGAACTTTTAACCACATCAAGAAAAGTGTGCACTAAAACATGATGAAGGAACATGCTTTTGTACCCTAGGTTTCATTCGTTACTACCTGAAAAAGAGGATAGGAATGTAAATTGATCGGTAAATTGAATGCTTTTCCTGAGAACCTATCCCCTGTTTCACCACCACCATTTGGTTAAATGCTTTTAGTACTGCCTCTGATGAATGATTGTTGGCAAATCTCATGATAACCTTAGGACTGTAAACATGATGGCCAATAGATGAACCTCAGATTCATGAGAAGAGATTCTAGGACCTCTGGTGATGGCATTCAGTGCCTGTATTTGCAACTAGAGTGTTGTCTGTATTTATAACGTTAAAGTGAATCCATTAAGGGGGTGGGGACAAAAGGGCCACTGCTTTTCAAAAAGATGAGGGTTATATCCCTGCTGTTTCTGAATTGTGACTCTCCAGCTGGGATCTGTAGAAGGTGAAGGAAATGTTCTCAGCCTTGTAACCAGCTGGAATAAAGATAAACAACTCCATGCATGAGGACATGGCTTTCCGAAGAAAATTTCTGTAGGCTTTGGTGGTTATGCTCCTTACAGTGGATCTTTTCACCACCCTTACTAGATACAATGCCCAACAAAGTAAACAATAAAGTTAAATATCTTATAATTCAGAAACCTATTGTAAACTGCAATAATAATGTATGGTTAACATCAGAACAAAACAAATCAAAGATAAAACAATTGTTTACATAATTGGTTAATGAATACTTCTCTTTAATTCATTTACTTTCTCAGGAAACCAAGTCTGGGCTCTGTTTGGATATGACATCCAACAAGGCTATCCACAAAGTATCCAGAAGTTTGGACTTCCAGCAGGAATCAATAAGATTGATGCTGCACTCTATAATGAAAACACTGGGAAGGTTTTAATCTTTGTTGGAAACAAATACTACAGGTAGATGTTTCATATCTAAAAATAAAAAATTAAAACAAGTGAAAAGCTAAAAATTTAAGTATAGCTAACACTACTTGACTTTTTAAAAAATTGTAGTTATGATGAGGCCAGAAATAAAATGGACAATGGGTATCCCAAGTCAATTGGAAGCAGTTTTCCTGGAATTGGAGGAAAAGTTGATGCTGCAGTTGAAGATAACGGTAAGTATATTGTATATGTACAAAGCCAAAGAGCTGCCTTCTGCATTTGTTTTAAGCGCTATATACTGTGTTACAAAGACTAATTTAATTTTATAGATTATATCACTAAAAAACAACATGTGTATGACAGGGTATGTGGCTGGCAAGGCACTGAAATGAGTTAAAAAAGCATAGGTGGTGTGACAAGGGATAGGCCAGCCTGAGTCCCTTCTTTAAATAATTATAATAATAATACATTTTATTTATATAGCATACAGTAGGTTACAGAGGAGCCTACACTGCTTAACTGGGAAGTCCCCCCATGTGCCAGTATGAGTTACCAACCACTAGTGGCAGTCAGTATGCATTACACTTTTAAATGGTGCTCCAGAAATTATTATTATTATGAATAATAATAATAATTCTTTACATTTATATAGCTCTTCTAAAGTATAACAAAATATCTTATCTAAACATTTGTGATGGAACCTCTGTCACATAATTTATTTCGTTTATTATAATATCTTAATTCATTTCAAATATTTATATTTTTTACAGGCTTAATGTACTTCTTCAGTGGCTCAAGAATGTTTGAGTACAACATCATGTCCAAGAGAGTTATTCGTGTTTTGACTACCAATTATTTCTTGGGTTGTTAGAAGAAAAAGAAGTGGCCCTTTTTCTAAGCATATTTTCACTTCTTTAACTACTAAAGATCTTGCACATTGTATCTGATTATGTTTACTATTTTATCCATTTTATTTGTTGTGTACTTTGTAAATTACCGTGTGTGATATTGCCTTCTAAGGTGGAAGAAAATGAATTAATTAATTTTTGTAATGAAGTTATTGAAATGTGTACAAAGAAACATAACATTCTGTTGAATCTTTCTTCAGTATTGCTTTAAATCTTTTAAAAACTTGTTTTCTCTAAATATCTACATATAAAAATTCTTCTACCTGAACAACAGTGCTAAGAGTGTTATGTTAGCTGTGTGCTTCAAGAGTGGAAAAAAATTAAATATCAATAGGGCTGCTACCTCGCAGTAAGAAGTTTGTGGCTTGCATCCTGGGTGTGCCCTGCAAGGAGTCTGCATGTTCTCCCTATGTTGGTTTTCTACAGGCTCTCTGGTTTCCTCCCACAGTCCAAAATCAAGCAAGTTAGGTAAACTGGCCCTTGTGTGGAAGCGTGTGTGTGTTTGTTGGTGACCTGTCCAGGGATTGTTCCTGCCTTGCACTCTATGATTGCTGGGATAGGCTCCAGCTGCCCCATGATGCCACCCTGGATTAGTGGGTTAGGAACAGGGATGAATGTATTTAATTTATTGAAGTTTGTTCAAAGAAAAATTGTATTGAAAGAGAGAAAAGAATTTGAAAGTGTATAAACCATAACAGAGTCCCTGTTCTAAGACCATGACCTTTGCATTTATTTGTGTGCTTAGCGTAAAATTCTTCAAATAATCAAGGGCCTTTAAGAAACCTATAAATGGTGCTTGGGGCTATATCCATGCAAATGAATGAGGCACACAACAGTCAGCAGTGTGAATGAACAAAAATAAGAAATTAATTGCACAGGCTTTAGTCTAGAAACATGTAAGATAGGAAGAATTCTGAAATGCACCTTGAAAGCTACCTTACAGGTAATACTACTAAATGTTTAAAAATGGCATAGGCTCATATGATCCTTGGAGCCAGCTGGTGGGATTGAACCCTTCTATCCAGTCTGAAATGCTGGCACTTTCTGACACTTACAGTCTGTGGATGACTTGACAGAGGCTTCTGCTAGATGCAGGTTCTCTATAACCCATAGCAAAATGTCTTTCAGCTCAGCCAAGTTCTCTAATAGGCTAGGAAGAGCAGAAGATATAAGATTTAATATATTAGGTTTAACAACAAGCACACAATCAGAGGTATAGACAGAGTATATACCCAGCGAACTCCACTAAGGGCACTGACTCACACTCCATTTGTATTAAATTGATCAAACAGTACATCTAAGAAACATCTTCAAATCATGATCAACTTGTTTGATTTGACAATCATGTACACATGGATAATGCAAACATAAATTTCTAATCTTATCACAGAAGAATCTTCAGAATCGAGAAACAAAGTGTGGTCCTATTCTGAAATGTGGGAAAACTATGTAAACAGAAATAGAGATATAAACATTTTAGTCAATTCTCTAACTGAGGGAATTTTCTTTAACAGAATAAAATAGCCACTCTTAGAAAATCGATCAACAATTACAAGGATGTTAGTTTAGTGATTAAATGCATTTTCCATTTTACTTGAGATTATACTGTAAATGCCACTTTTACTCTTTTTTCAGGCATAAGTATGACACTGTAAATCAAACACTTTGCAACGTTAATTAAGGACGCATGATCTTGTACCCACCGAAAACAGGAGGGACAGGTTATTTGGAGCTTACTGTCTGAGCATTAGCCACACTCACTGCCACTTGTTGTACTACACCCTGTCCTGCCAGCTACTCCTGAATACACTTTAGTTCATTTGCCTTTTGCTGAAGAGAAACCATTCAATCTCTAACATGTTTAGATCCATTGTCAAGCTGCCTTCTTATTTCCCTTACTTCTTTAAACACTCTTTTCATCTCAGACTTCATTATATCAGTGGATTCAAGATTCTGTTCTGCCACAATGACTGTAAATGACAGACCATGAGGGTGCTGATATTTTAAATGCGCTAGAACTCAAAAGGAGAACAAAGTCAGAATTCTCAAGGAGCAAAGCCAAAATGCTAACCAGGAATTAAAGTCTTAACGAAGCAAAGGAACATAAAACAAAATTTCTAAATAAAGTATGATGCAAAGCGAAATGTCATTGCACAACCTCTTAATTCACACACCTACAAAATGACTGTCACATCTGCAGAACGTACCTGCACAATAAAGGCACCCATATGACAAAAAAAATGGCATTGCAAGAAATACAAAGCACAACGAAAGTAAAAATAATTTTATGAAATACTCAATCCAGAAAATGGATGACATTGTAAGACAATGTAATTCAATTTTCTATTTAACAAAACTCTTTTAACACATACCATACCAAAACATCTGTCCATTGCTTACATGCTGTCTTAATTCTTTCATCAATTTCCACTTCACAGCCAATCTTGTGTTGTAACTGACCAAATGTCAACTCTTTTTACATCATGTTTCTGACTGGGAAATTCCAGGGGCCTCATGTATAAACGGTGTGTAAGCACAAAAATGTTGCGTACACCCGTTTCCACACTCACATTGTGATGTATAAAAACTAAACTTGGTGTAAAGCCAAGCACATTTTCACGCCAGCTAAATCCTTGGCATACGCAAGTTCCCTGCTCAGTTTTGCAAACTGGCAGCACCCAGCGTCAAAGCAGTGCTTTTGTTCCAGTGTGGTTTCTCTTTCTTTTTTAGATCCACATCCCTGACGTGGCTTTATCAAATAGACTGAAATTAACCACATATCGTTTATTAGTTTAAGGCAACTGATTGTAATTAACCTGTAACAATATAATGGTCCACGGAATGGCCAAACTATTCCAAATACCACAGCTGCTTTAGTGTTGTTCCTCTCAATGCTCCACTCAGAGTATTTATCCCACTGTATCTGAGTGTGCAATCACAGTCCTACAGCAGCTGATCGGAAAGAGAATTATTGGTATACAACATCAAGCACACACTGCCTCAACCATGCACACAGTCTATTGAACTGCTTTCATATGACAAACGCTTCAGAGCCTTTCCTGTAGGGACATCGCGGTTCAAAAACAGTTTCATCCCAAGAACTATAAACGCACTCAATCGGTCCATCAAGTGCTCCTTGTAGAACTGTTTGTACTTATAAGTACGATTACCTCACTGTAAACTTGCAATACAGTTATAATATTGCACAACCTGAGGCACTTTATAAAGCGCATATTTACATATGATGATGATCAAGATGAAATGCAGCAAAATGTTTATCACATTATAGAGATAAAAATTTAACATCATTTAGATAATCTACAGTCATATGAAAAAGTTTGGGAACCCCTACTCAGCCTACATAATAATTTACTCTACTTTCAACAAAAAAGATAACAGTGGTATGTCTTTCATTTCCTAGGAACATCTGAGTACTGGGGTGTTTTCTGAACAAAGATTTTTAGTGAAGCAGTATTTAGTTGTATGAAATTAAATCAAATGTGAAAAACTGGCTGTGCAAAAATTTGGGTACCCTTGTAATTTTGCTGATTTGAATGCATGTAACTGCTGTGAAAGATAGCCCAGACACAGACAAACACTGAGGCTCACGATGTCCAAAACATGCACTCTTTAA
Source organism: Erpetoichthys calabaricus (assembly GCF_900747795.2). Taxonomy (NCBI): domain Eukaryota; kingdom Metazoa; phylum Chordata; class Cladistia; order Polypteriformes; family Polypteridae; genus Erpetoichthys; species Erpetoichthys calabaricus. The sequence goes on from NC_041397.2 coordinate 199,888,394, forward strand.
TTGCAAATTCTCAGCTACACACAATACTGTGCACAATCCACAAAGCTCAATTCTTTCCACTTCTCGTCAGCCGCCTCCACTCTTCCCTAGCAAGATCCGTCTTCCTCCTCCTGACTCCGGCTCCCCGAATGGAGTGAGGTGGCCCCTTTTATTCCGCCCCGGATGTGCTCCATGTGTTCTGTGATGGTTTTCAGGCAGCACTTCCTGGTGTGGCGGAAGTGCTGTCCTTGCACCAGGAAGCACTCCAGGCGGACACAGTTCCTTGTTTGGCAGCACTTCCAGGTGTGGTGGAAGTGCTGTCCTCCAGGGGTTAGGAACCATCCAGGCGCCCCCTGGTGGTGGCCATGGATCCCACAGGGTTGAGCTTCCCAGCTCCGTATCCGTGGCCCCTGATGGAATCCAAGGGGGCTGCCCTCTTGCGCCCAGGAGAGATACTGCCCCTCTCCTGGTCCTTTGCTGCTCCAGGCGTCCTGGTGGGCCAAGGTCCCTGGTCATCTGCCACACTGCTCAATACTGATTACTTGCAACACCAAATTGGTTGGATTAGCTCATTAAGCCTTGAACTTCATAGACAGGTGTGTCCAATCATGAGAAAAGGTTTTAAGGTGGTCAATTGCAAGTTGTGCTTCCCTATGACACTCTTCTGAAGAGTGACAGCATGGGATCCTCAAAGCAACTCTCAAAAGACCTGAAAACAAAGATTGTTCAGTATCATGGTTTAGGGGAAGGCTACAAAAAGCTATCTCAGAGTTTAAACTGTCAGTTTCAACTGTAAGGAATGTAATCAGGAAATGGAAAGCCGCAGGCACAGTTGCTATTAAACCCAGATCTGGCAGGCCAAGAAAAATACAGGAGCAGCATATGCGCAGGATTGTGACAATGGTTAAAGACAACCCACAGATCACCTACAAATACATGCAAGAACATCTTGCTGCAGATGGTGTATCTGTACATCGTTCTACAATTCAGCACAATTTGCACAAAGAACATCTGTATGGCAGGGTGATGAGAAAGAAGCCCTTTTTGCACTCACGCCACAAACAGAGTCGCTCGTTGTATGTAAATGCTCATTTAGACAAGCCAGTTTCATTTTGGAACAAAATGGTTTGGACTGATGAGACAAAAATTGAGTTATTTGGTCATAACAAAAAGCGCTTTGCATGGCAGAAGAAGAATTCCAAGAAGCATTCCAAGAAAAACACCTGCTACCTACTGTCAAATTTGGTGGAGGTTCCATCATGCTGTGGGGCTGTGTGGCTAGTTCAGGGACTGGAGCCCTTGTTAAAGTCGAGGGTCAGATGAATTCAACCCAATATCAACAAATTTTTCAGGATAATGTTCAAGCATCAGTCACAAAGTTGAAGTTACACAGGGGTTGGATATTCCAACAAGACAATGACCCAAAACACAGTTCGAAATCTACAAAGGCATTCATGCAGAGGGAGAAGTACAATGTTCTGGAGTGGCCGTCACAGTCCCCTGACTTGAATATCATCAAAAATCTATGGGATGATTTGAAGCAGGCTGTCCATGCTAGGCAGTCATCAAATTTAACTGAACTGGAGAGATATTGTATGGAAGAATGGTCAAAAATACCTCCATCCAGAATCCAGACACTCATCAAAGGCTATAGGAGGCGTCTAGAGGCTGTTTTATTTGCAAAAGGAGGCTCACTAAGTATTGATGTAATATCTCTGTTGGGGTGCCCAAATTTATGCACCTGTCTAATTTTGTTATGATGCATATTGCATATTTTCTACTAATCCAATAAACTTAATGTCACTGCTGAAATACTACTGTTTCCATAAGACATGTCATATATTAAAAGGAAGTTGCTACTTTGAAAGCTCAGCCAATGATAATCAAAAATCCAAAGAATTAAGATGGGTACCCAAACTTTTTCATATGACTATATATTGTTAATAATTAAACATGTGAGGACATGGTGTTGCAGTGCTAGCAACGAGCTGGCGTCCCGTTCAGAGATTGTTCCTGCCACGCGTTGTATGCTTGCTGGGGCTGGCGCAACACTGGAAGGATAGATGGATAGAATAATTAAACATGTACTATGAAGATATTTCAATGTTCCTTAAAAGTTTTGAAGAATCGGTGTTCTAAGCTTAGATGGCTTGAAATCTATTACAGAGCTGATTGTGTGGTGGGTGCTTGGAGAAAGAAAAGGAAGGACAGGAATTGGGGGTTAGTACGTTTGAGAGAGACAGTACTGCTGCAGCAAATTATTTCATCAAAGGTTGCGCAGTAAGCATCTTGCAGGATGCAGGAACAATCTCTGGACAGAGCGCCAGTTTGTCACTATCACTGCGCCATCGTGTTCCCATGTTTAATAACATGCTTTAATTCCTATCATTATGAAAATGATATCAGTTATACATCTCAGTATTTAAATTATTCAGAGAGCTGTAATATCACAAATGTAATGGATTCTGTGTCCTGTCGGAGAAACAGAAAGCCGATTTAAGAAGAACGTAGTGATTCACACACATAGAGCAAATAAAAGAACACATACAATACAAAGCATTTAATGTGCTACTTTAGTTACAATGGGATTTGAGAAACTAGTAAATTAAACGATTTTAAGATGAAGTTTATGACGTTCTGCTTTAATGACAAAATAAACTACATGATTAAAGTGGAAATTTTGAGATTAAAGTTGACATTTCGAGCTTTTTTCCCCACTGTGTGCCTATTTTTTTTTCTTTTCTCTGTACTCTAATAAGCTTCCATATGACCCTCAGACGGTGTGCTACGACTCACCTTTTCATGGCGACTTTGATATCTGACAACTTCTTTTTTATTTTGGGCACTGTGCGACTTGTGACTTTCTCCGACATGCTATGTCACTCGATCAACTTCCTTGTGTTGTTTATATCACTGTTTAAACCAACAAATAGTAAGTTTTTCCTTGCCTCCACTTGGTTTTCGCTGAAATTCTTCTATTTTCCCCAGTGCATTTACCGTTGTCTTTTGACAAAACGCTGAGCTTAAGGGCTATTTATATTGATTTGCATATTCAAAGAAATGTAATTCTGGGAGGAGACAGGGCGGGACAGCAGGTGCGTGCACTTGCATTACTTTTCACGCTGACTGGGATATATGTAGCGGAAGAATGTGGAAGTTGCCGTACAGACAGATTTATGCATCTGCATTTTTTTGTGCATATGCACATTTCCGCTTTGTCTGTACACCATGTTTTAGTATGAATTTTTTGCACTGTGTTATGCATGAGGCCTCAGGTCATCACACCACTATCCATCTCATTACAGAAACCTTTTGCAGTATTAACAATCACAATTACAAAAACACAGAGTATTGGTAAAACAAGTAAATTGAAATACATTTGCCAAAAAACAACAAATCAGACAATGCATTTGTCCTTCATAGTTTCAAATATTGAGCTCTCAGGATTTTCATTGTGTTTTGTAGTCATAGAAGTTCAAGTAGGTCTTCCAAATATATTTAATGAAACATATGAAGTTGGCCTTAATAACATGGAGAGTGATATGTTAATGTTTTTGGCCCTTGTAGCTGTTTCCATTGCTTTGTGATATTTGTTTTTTTTTCATTTTGAAGCTTTTTGGGATCTAAAAAATGTTATCTGGATAGAACATACTTGTCTGGGGTAGCCACATAATGTTTACACATTTATCAGTTTGTTTTACTATGGCATTAATTTGCATAATTGACCTTAAGAAGGCAATGTGATCAGATGAGCTTAATGAATTAGGGAATAAAGAGTACTTAAGCCACAATTCAATCAGGCATTTTAAGACTGAAAACACACTGAGGATATCTGTGCTGAATTATTGTCTTGGTACTGTGAGCATCCCAGATAAGTGTTTGCTGTTGCTTAAGTCATTTATTGTCTTCAAGGATTTTAATTGATTACCTGGACCTGAAAAAGGAAAGCAAAACCACATTAATAAGGAATACTTCGGTTTTATTGGTGAACAACTTTGCACACACCTCTAAACCACAGGACATGTGAAACATGCAAAGCACCTGCTCAGAGTTGTGACTGTGCAGTTCTGTGACAGACACAAGTGGAAGAAAAATTTGGCCGCAATTAAAGCATGACGCAACTACTCTAAAAGATGTCCTGAAGTTATCATCCTGTCAGGAGTTTGTATCTGAAGAGTCTACCTATCATAAATGTAAGATTTGATTTGTGAAGGTTTTTGTGCATCTGTTTACTTGTGTAAGGTCCTACGGTGACCCTAGTTTCCCCTTTTATACTCTTTTTATACTCTACTTATTGTGTAGACGTTAACAAAATGTATAAAATCACAAACACCAATTTGAGATCAGGTACTTTAGCACTTCCTCCCCCCTTCCCTTCTACATCAGTAACATCAGGCATTTAGACAGAATAAAGAAACAAGCTGGCTCCTACACCGCTGAAAGGAGGCTTTGTTTTGTTTAGACGTGCTCTGTCTCTAGGCATGTCAGAGGACTGGGATTTCATGAAGTGTGGTCTCCCTCACTTGGGGAGGCAAAAAATCAGGGTCTGGGGGAGGAAAGACAGAGAGCAAGCTATTTGTGGTCTAATCTATTCATGCCCACAATTGTATGTTCCAACACAACAATAGCCTTGATAGCCATAACTCCTGGCAATATGGACATTAAGGTTAAAGTTATCTTATGCAATAAAGCGCAACCTTAATTTAATATTATGAAATGACAACAAAAGTTCAAAAGCAATGTCTCTATGGTCAAACAGTGAACTTTGTGAGCTGGAATGTCTCAATCAGGAGTTAAAAAGGAAGAAAATATTCTTTCACCTAACAGGTCTAAACGCCAAAATAGTATTTTTACAGGAGACTCACTTAATCAGCAAGGATCAGTTTCAGTTGCAAAGAGACTAGACTGACCAAATATTCCACTCCTGTTATACAAAGAAAACTAAAGGCGTGGGAATCTTAATTCACAGAACAATTTCATTAGCAGTATCAGATGTAGTATCTGATCCTGAAGGGTGATATGTGATATTGATGGGTAATTTATTTAATTTAATCACTTTAATTGTAAAGTGATTTTGATAAATATCTATGCACCCAATGTGGATGATACAGACTTTAACCAAAATATATTTGCATTGATTTCTAACTTGAACGCTCACAAAATTATAATGGCTGGAGACTTTAATTGTGCTTTAAATCCAGACCTGAATAGGTCTTCAGCTATAAGGACAACAACATCTAACACTGCAAAAATAATCACACCATTTTTAATTGATCATAACTTATCAGATGCATTGAGATTTTTAAATCCATACTGAAGAGCATATTCCTTCTTCTCACCAGTACACAATTATTACTCAAGAATTGATTATTCTTTACAGATAACAATTTCTTGCCCATAATCCATCCATCCATTATCCAACCCACTATATCATAACTACAAGGTCACAGGGGTCTGCTGGAGCCAATACCAGCCAATGCAGGGTGCAAGACAGGAAACAAACCCTCGGCAGGGCGCCAGCCCACTGCAGGGCACACACACTCACACACACACACCAAGCACACACTAACAACAATTTAGGATCACCAATGCACCTAACCTGCATGTCTTTGGACTGTGGGAGGAAACTGGAACACCCGGAGGGAACCCATGCAGACACGTGGAGAACATGCAAACTCCACACAGGGAGGACCCGGGAAGTGAAACCGGGTCTCCTAACTGCGAGGCAGCAGCACTACCCACTGCGCCACCATGCCGCCCTGCCCATGATCAAATCTTGCAAATACAACACTATTGTTATCTCTGACCACACTCCTCTGATCATGGAGCTCACATCACTATGCCCCACATACTCATCTTGCAGCTAGTGTTTTAACCCCCTGTTATTAGCTGACAAGAACTGTACAGAATTTATATCCAAGCAAATTTTTTTTTAGAGACAAATGCATCCTCAGAGTTTTCTGCAGAAATACACTGGGAAACTCTGAAAGAATTTTTAAAAGGCCAGATTATCTCATATCTCTCCCACAAAAATAAATCGGAAACCAAAAAGGCCTCAGAGTTAATCAATGAAATTACCAGAACAGATCAAGAACATGCCATGTCTGCAAATGAGACACTTTTTAGGAAAAGGCAGGCTTTGCAATCAAAACTCAACCTTTTATAGAAGACAGAGACAATAAAATTCTATCTCAGACTTTTCATCAAACATTAATTACTGTTTTTCCTAAGAAAAATAAGGACTTATTACAATGTGCATCATATTGACCAATCTCACTTCTGAATAATGATATTAAGATACTCTTCAAAGTCCTAGCTAGAAGGATTGAGAAAGTGCTCCCTTCAGTAATATCATAAGACCAAACTGGATCTATTAAAGGTAGACATTTGGCTTTCAATCTTTGACACCTATTTAATGTAATATATTCACCCATAAAGTCCAACACTGCAGAGATCTTATTATCTTTGGATGTAGAAAAACCATTTGATATGGTTGAATGGTTACCTATTCACCACTTTGCATAAATTTGGTTTTGGCCCTAACATATGTGCATGAATCAAACTACTGTATTTGAGGAAGAACCTTCATTTGTCTTCTTTCCCCTTTCAAGATATTTTTTTGAATATAAACGCCTTTTACCCCCTTCTTTTGAGTCTGTTTTGTTGGGGGTAGGACTCATTTTGTGACAAGGCCTCACTGAAACTTTGAACCTGGCAAAATTGTAACACTGGGAATGTGTTGAATTTAGAAACCTTTTTTGACAAAATTTATGTCACCCAGGTATTCTAAATGTGTCATTCAGTGAAATTGTTACATTCAATTGCAGGTAAAAATAGTAGCTCTGACAAAAACTGAGAATGTCAGTCCCTTGCAAAAGGTATTTTCTGTGTGGCATCTGTACCTACAGATACTGTTCTGTGATGCTCAAGTTAAATATTTTTGCAATATTCAATTCAAGAGTAATGTGTCTCAGTCATTGTTGTGTGCCTTTGAGATATGGGCATATAAGCCATTTGAACTGGATGATTCTGTATATGACAGCTAGAGCTTGCATTTATTTATCAGATATTTTTCAAAAGTTATCCTACTTAAAAAATACAAAGGATATTATTTTATGTTTCTGGGACTGACTTATTTCCTGCACATTTCAGCCCAGTATTGGTTTCCAACCATGGACAAATGGAATTAGTTGTCCATTTGCTTGTGTGGAGACACCTGATCATGAATCAGGTGAAATTTGATGGAGGCCCTGAGAGGAGATAACCTACATACAGTATATTCCAGGAAACTGAATTGGCATACATCCTTATTTTGAATTTAAAGAATAAAGGTCTATTCCTCAGCTGTCCTTCAGATTGACATTATTTTTGCCACATCTAAATGATCCCCCTAACTGAAAGATAGCGAAGAATGTAGAATTCTGTTAGGACTTCCTAGACCAATTGAACCACTAATTTTAATGGGGTTTAACTTTGTCAGAATATTGTAAGCTATCCCAATACCTGTCCCAAGGTATTCATTCCAGGAATTTTCTTAGCCATAACGGTCATGATACACTCTTGGCGTCCCATGTTGGTGAAGTAACAAGGAGTATTAAGTAGTGTTAAGAATTGTATCTTTCAACAGTTTTCTTTCATTTCACTGCCTGCAATTGGTTTTGTGAAACAAATAAAATTTATGTCCAAAATGCATACTGAGCAGAAGTTCTGACAGAAGTGTTGATATCTGGGTGAGTCACAACTGACCGAACATAAGGTAAAAGGTAAAACAAATGTTTAAATAAATCAGTATTTCAAATGAATATCCAACACTGGCTAAAAGTCATACATAAGAAAGAAAAGAGATATAGTGGACAAATCTGAAAGGACACATACAATATGGAGACCAAAAATTACTGGACAAAAATTCAAGGTCAAAAGAGTGCAAAAGTACTGTAAATAATATAAACGCTTGGGAAGTTTTGAGCAGCGGCCATCAAAACCTACCCCATGCTCAAGCTACTCCACCATCCAAAACCTCATTTTACAACTATTCTGACTCAGTTAACTGAAGGCTGTAATAAGTACAGTCCAGCCCATTTCTAATTTTAAATCCTGTCCTAATCAAACATAATAGTATTTCCTATTTTTGATCTTTTCATGTATTAATCCAGAAAATCATAACAAGCCTTATTTAGTCATTCATTCTTACATTTTCCGAATCCATTCATAATAATAAATAGTTACAAAGAGTAATGCACCACGGACAAGCACATTCACTGCACAGAGCATTTATGATTCGCTGATTTTTTTTGGGTTCAAACGGATCTATTACCCATGAACAAGTCAATGATTATTGTTCATTTGATTTACAAACTGAATTATATACTTGCTGCGGTGGGTTGGCACCCTGCCTGGGATTGTTTCCTGCCTTGTGCCCTGTGTTGGCTGGGATTGGCTCCAGCAGACCCCCGTGACCCTGTGTTCGGATTCAGCGGGTTGGAAAATGGATGGATGGATTATATACTTGAGGATGAGGTGCATGATTCTTATTTATTTGACTCACAAACTGAACCATTACCCCAGAATAATTCACACACATTTCTTGTTTATTTATGATTCTCCTGCCTTGTGCTTTCAAACAAGCCCTTATTATATAATATAATTTAGTATATACTATACTATATAATACTGCGGTGGGCTGGCACCCTGCCCGGGGTTTGTTTCCTGCCTTGCGCCCTGTGTTGGCTGGGAGTGGCTCCAGCAGACCCCCGTGACCCTGTGTTCAGATTCAGCAGGTTGGAAAATGGATGGATGGATGTATATACTGTATAATAATGCATGCCTTTTTTGATTATTATATTATCTCGTAGTATTCAAATAACCCTTACTTGCTTACTTGTAGGACTTCGATGTATTTTTCAGGGTTAATCGAACTCACCCAGGTTCATTGCCAGACAGGTCTACTCTCGCACCTTAAGGTTAACACACACATACAGAGATATACATAAGCATATTTTTATTATTTTTGTACAATATTGGATTATATTGGATTAGTAATGCTTAGCTTTTATTGCCAAGCATTACTGTTTGTGATGTTAACACCTTTCCACTGCCACAGCAATCATGATAAGTGCAAGCACTATTGCTGAGAGCATCACATTAGGAGCTCATTTGAACAATGTTTAAAAGGGAAGGTAGAAAAAGATATAGTAGTAAATCAATCAAGAAGTCCAGGGAATCAATTTTGGACTACCATTAACTTTGTGTTTTGTCTAACCCTGCTTCTAAGTCAATTGATTGATTTAAGAGTTTTTAACATATATCCACTTCCTCATTTTAAGCTTGCCTAGTGCTGGCCCATTGCTGTGCTATTCAATTAATCTTTTAATGGGCAAATCTAACTAGATGTGACACATTTTTAATCAAAATAAGAGAACAGTTAAAGTTTAGAGGTTTTAGAATCTACCCTGGTAGCCATTATGGGCTTCCCGAACTGATGTAAGACCTTTGCCTCAATCCCTTCAGTGTGGAGGAATGGTACTATATGACAACTCTTAAAGAATCATTCTTGTTTGGTAGCGCTGCTGCTTTGCAGTAAGGAGGTTGAGGGTTTGCTTCCCAGGTTCTCCCTGTGTGGAGAATGCTCTGAGTAGTGAGAAAAGTGCTATATAAATGATAGGAATTATTATTATTCGTTTCATATTGTCTTATAGGGAGAATCATTTCAGAAACTGAAGAAGACAATCCCGCTTTCTGTCATCATAAACTGACTATTGTGTTTAAGCATGCCAATTACTTTGCCTAAACTCATTTTTTTAAAAGATGGAAGTTTTAACCTTAGAGGCATCCATTCTTTAACTATGCAACTCAAAAATAACATTGGAGTCACTGTTTAAGGGTGCTGGAATATTATGGACACTATATGGTGATTCATGAGATTATACAAAGAAAACAAGTATTCATTTCTCAAGACTGTTGTGCAGCATACATTCACCCTAGAGTGAAACATTTACTGTTGGAAGAAACAAAACAATTTGTTTGGAAGATGGATATCAGAGGCAAATGAAATTCTTTTGATTTCTTCATGCTTTGCAACCTGAGACATGTCGGTTTCAACTGAAAAAGAGTAAAGAGTGGAGGTAAACATGTTTTGACAAATTTGTAATGTTTAGCTGATGGTTTCCAGTAGCTATGCAAACTGAAGAAATCAATACATTTCTTTGTTCTTTGGCCTATTTCAGTTTACTTTTCAGCTGTAGATGTAACTTCATGACTCAGATATTTTTATTAACTATTAGAAAATCACCAAATTGCAAAGGTTTGCAGAAACTATATTTCATATTTAGATCTACACCTTTCTCTAAAGCATGTGATGACTGCATTATTTCTTCTTCTAGCCAAAAATTATGACCATCCCTTCTTTAGCCAGTCATCTACTTTTCACACAGAGTAATTTAAGTGCATTTTTTACATCTTTCCAGCCAGTCCTTTTATGAACAAACATATAGAGTGGAGAGGAACCCACAAGGCATGAATCCATCTAGGATGAGATACCAGATCATCGCAGGGCACAAATATCCCCCCACTCTGTATGGTTTACCACATAACACGGAAACTTTGCCTATAACCCAACCTCACTGGGATGTGGAAGAATAATAGAAAAACAAAAGGATTTAACAAAAGTTTACCTGCTGATTGACATGCAAGCCCAACTCGGAAAATTATCGGAACAGTATAGAAACAACAAATAAAAACAGAAACAGTGATTAGTATATGATAATAAATTATCTTTGACCTGAAAACAATAAAAACAATAAAAACACCCATTATATGATGTTATAACTAATGAAATTTATTATTTTCAAAAATAAACACGTAGATTTTGAGGCTTGCAACATATTCCAAAAATTGTGGACAGTTAAGAATTTACCACTTTGTAACATTGCCTTTCCTTCTTATAACATTTAATAAACCTTTAGGTACTGAAGACACCAATTTATTGAGTGTTTGAGGTGTAATTTTGCCCCATTCTTCTTGCAAACAAGTTTTAAGGTATACAGCAGTATGGAATCTTTGTTGTCGCATTTTGTGTTTCAGTTGAGGACCAGTCAGTACTTCAGGCAGGCCATTTGAAGCACCGGCACATTCTTCCTATGCAGCCTTGTCTTGGTAACGCACGGAGAATGTGTTTTTGTTCTGTCTTGCTAAAATATGCATGAGTATCCAAGGAAAAGGTGTCGTCAGAATCTATATGTACTTCTTTCTGTTATTAATGGTGCCTTCACAGAAGCGCAAGTTGCCCATACCCAGAACACTGACACAACCCCATGCCATCATAGATGGTGGCTTTTGGACTCCTCTTTGCTGTGGAGAGTATTTATGTATTTCTTCCAAAACAAACCTGAAATATTTACATTTACGTATTTGGCTGACACCTTTATCCAAGGCGACATAAAACATTTATGAGATACAGTAATGGGTTACATTTCTTTTGGTTTTCTAATTAGAGCACAGGCAGGTCAAATGATTTGCTCATGGTCACATTTAATCAGTACACCACACTGCCTATCGTATTGATTTGTCCAACGACAAAACACGCCTCCACTTTGTGATGGTCCATCCCAGCTGAGCCAAGAGAAGTTGATGGCACTTCTGGACATTGTTAAAATATGACTTCCTTTTTGTGCAGTAAAGTCGTAACTGGCATTTGTGGATATAACTATGTATTGCGTTACTTCATAAATGTTTGTCAAAGTACTGCTGAGCCCATGTGGTTATGTCATTTATTAAAGAATGGCAGTTCTTGATGCAATGCTACCTGAGGAATCAGGAATCACCAGCAGTAAGCTTAGGCTTGCCCCCTTGCACTTTACGTACCACGTTTTCTCTAAATTTTATGATTCTTTTAATTCTGTTTTGCTCTGTTGAGAGTGAAATACCTAAACCCCTTCTTACCTGTCCTTGAGAAACATCATTTTTAAACTTTTGAATGATTTTCTCATGCATTTCTGGTGATCCTTTGTGCAACAAAGCATGATTACAATTACCTGTTGAATATCATCTTTTTCTAACCACATTATCATTTTTTTAACTCATCAGCAGCCCTAAATTGACCCATACCAACATTATTAAAATGTGTTGCTGACCCTCAATGCCAAAAATTGATATAATATTACGAAAGTGAAGTTGACCAGACCAAACATTAAACATGTCTTTATATACTGTATGAAATCACTACTTTCAATTACTATTTATATTTTTCATACCATTCCAACTTTGGGTTGAAGTGTATGCACTATCTGCTAATGTGTATAGTAAGGTAATAGAAGTTCTATTCGACATATGTTGTAGAAACCAATGGAGTTTTATCTTTTTTGTCTTTCATTTTGAGACAAGTCAGGATAATCATCATTAACAAAATAATTAAAAAGAATTCAACTTTTACTTTCTTTTTATTAGGAAAAAACAACTCAAAGTCAAAGTTAATTAATATTCAAAGTCAGTAGCATATTTTCAAAATATTTTGTTTTATATATCTGCTTGAGCACTGAGTCTCTCATGAAGGTCCTAACTTCATTTGACCAAATCTCAAACTGTTTGCACTGTGCTTTGCCTCTCATGTAAAGAAATGAGATTGACGTCACGCAATGCATCACGTTTTCCATACCGTCACAAGATTCAGAAATATGGACATAAAATGGTTAGAGTACAGTTTAAAAAAAAGAGAAAGGATAACAAAGAAAATAACCAAAAAAAAAAAAAAACGGCACATGTTCCTGACATTCACTGTCTTTTAAAAACGTTTTTCTTTATTTGTCATTAAATGAAATTAAGAGTATTCAATTTTATCAAGGTCATTATTGTAATTATATTAGAACTGTAGAATGATTTAATTAATTTTATTAATTAATATTCATCAGATCAATCACCATTTCATTTTCCAAACCTATATAATTCTTTAGCAGCATTGAGCACAAGATAAGAACCATCAGTGCCTGGAGCACCAGTACATCTAATTGATTAGTTTATTGATTTATTTCTTTTTTCAGACTTACCTGTTTTACTACATGGTTACTGAAGAAACTGGGCTCAAGTCAAGAACTAGCTTGGGATGAAGTATTGGAGCACACTCATCAAAATAATAAAGACACATAACAGTAGACAGGAATGTATATGATTTTGTTAATCAAGGATACAATAAAGAAACAATAAAATATCTAATATATACTGTAAGTATGTTTTGACAAAAAGCACATCATTTAGGAAAGTTTAACAAATAAATCTGCATACAATACCAACATTAAAGACAAACATTTGATAAAACTTAAACAACTTGTCATTTTTTCAAGCCATTATCTTTATTTTTAAGACATTGGTACTCACCTTTTAGGATTTTTTTGATGGAATGTTACACATCTGTTATATCCTTGGTGAAACACAACTTCCTCTGTATCTGATGTTTACTCATCGCTCAAGTGACTAATTTTATTGCGCAACATTCTTGGGGGCACAGACCCACAGTATATAAGCAACAAGAGAGAGCTGAAACAGCAGAGTAGACCACTCCAGAGGTGACTACTGAGTGCAATGGTGTCTCTTAGACTTCTGCTTTTCACTGCCTTAGTGGCTGCAGCATGCGCTGCTCCAATATCACCAGCCACCACAGAAGAAGACAATCAGAAGTTTGCACAGGTAACCACTTTTTCTCTTACTGAATATCTAATATACTAGAGGGTAGTAGATTTATTATGTCTTTTTAAATTTTTAGCCAGATATACAAGTTATGCCGTGCAGTAAGTGACAGTAGAAATAAAATTTCTTTTTGTCACACTGTTGCTATTATGATGCATACAATCTATTGTAGAGTTCTTACTGTTAAAAGAAAATTAGTGAACATAATAAATGTCAAATAATGGTTATAACTGAACAACATACTTTTTATTTCTGTAGAAACCTTCTATCTGAAACTCACCAGTCTCACATGAAAGAGAGCAGAATTAGGGACAAACATGTTTTGACAAATACGTAGCTGTTTAAATGGCAGTGTTCAGCAGCTGTCCACACTGAGTGCGCTTATGTTACTTTGAATTTTTTCCCCTTTACTTATTTTTTTTCAACCTACTTTTGCATTCCTGAAAATGTGTTTACAAACTGCATGGAGTATGGCGATTATATTTTTTCTAATATAAGTTTAGTTTGCCCTAAATATGCCAATCCATTCATTATTGGCAATTAAAGATTTCTACTGCTATTTTCTTAAAGGAATTATAGATTATTCAGACCTTGTTTCACAATATTTGCAATTACTGAAAAAGCAACTTCTCGTTTATGCTTTAAAAGTAACAGGTTTTTGCTTAAATAGCAGCTGCATTATTCTCCATTTCCTGAAGTACATTAGTATAGCATGGAAAAATGTGTTTTATTTTCTCTGTTATGTTTACTAGGAATATCTTAGAATACCTTAGAAAATTATTAAAAATGAAAAGGGTTATTTTGCTTTATTCATGTACAGCTACCCAATAGCAAAACATACAATGATATCCTGTAAGTGCATTAGTATAAAATTAAGTTGTTTTTTTTCTCTTTAACCAGGAATACCTTAGAAAATTATACAACCTTACATCCACCTCAGGAGGTAACTCAGGAAGGCGTCACAATGAAATTGCAGACAAACTTAGGGAAATGCAAAAGTTTTTCGGTCTCCAAGTAACTGGAATGTTGGATTCAAACACACTGGAGGTTATGAAAAAATCAAGATGTGGCGTCCCTGATGTGGCTCATTACTCCACATTCCCTGGAGGGCAGAAGTGGCAAACACAGAGTCTGACTTACAGGTAGTAAATTTAGTAACATTTAAGACTATTGACAGCTCTTAGCGTGGAATTGTGTTAGAGTGTAAAAAGTTATATTGCCTGTATTCTGCAGTTTTAAATGTCACTATAATTAACTACTGCACATTAACAAAATAAAGCACTATAATAAATAAAAATAAAAAAATGGAAGCTTTAATATTCAGTTTTATATCACTTATAGATGTTTGGAAGGATCAGCTCTCCTCTCAGTATGTACAATATATAGTAGTAAGAAGTAATTACTAGTTATGCTTCAGCAAGCTGCCTCATGAATCAAGCCGACATTCACTAACATGTGACATTTCAACAAATGGCTAAATAATGCATTTTGATTAATTTTTATTTTCCTTGCTCATCTGACACATCTCACTCATTTCAAGATGAGGTGCTAGCAGCACATTGAGCACAGTGTAGCCAGGTTGAGAGGTGTTCACCCAGACTGACATGTAGCGGCACTGTAGCACTGCCAATAGTTTAATACTTGCTAAGAAGTACACTAAAATTAAAATATTAAAATAGTGGCTTTCTTAATCACCTTACTGGAGTTTGTTTTTACATTTATAAAGGGATGACTTGAAATTGATGTATATTAATACTGTATATATATACGATATAATACAGACATTTATCTACATACTACACAAATCTTAATTTTACAGTATATACAGTAGTAGCTGGTATCATTGCACATACCATCACAAATTGCTTTAGGATATATTCAATACAACTGCTCTATGGTACTTCATAACTTTTCTTATGCTGCTTCTATCATACAACTACTAATTTGTAGGAACATTAATTTAATTGTTAAGGTTTTGCTTATGTCTCTTCGTTCACCTAGGATATTTTAGTATTCATTGAGTGTCTTTATTCTGTATATTACTGTATATAGCACCATGGATGACACATACTGTATTTATAGCTATCCAATGCAGCAAAACATACAATTCTTTGTATAAACAAATATCTAGTGAATACGAAATTATTTCATATTGTACATTTTGATTTGTTCTATTATTATTTTAATTCCTACAATTCTTTTGAATTTGACTTTTGATGTTATTTTTGTTACATATTAATAATACTAATAATAAGTTTTATTTATGTAGTGCCTTTCATACACTCAAGGACACGTTACAATTCAATACACACATTAACAAGACAGTAGAAATTACATACATGAAACAAAGTAATACTCATTGAAAAGATTTGTTTTAACAGAAGTTTGAAATTAATAATAGATTTTTCCTCGTGAAGGCTGAGAGAGAGAGAGAATTCCAAATTTTAGGGGCTATCACTCTGAAAGCTCTGCCACCTATAGTTACTAACCTGTATTTAGGTACAGTGAGTAACTTAGCGTCCGATGATCGTAATGCACGGGCAGGAGTGTAAGGAAGCAGCAGCTCCGACAGATAATGAGTGTCTAACCCATGAAGGGCTTTAAAGGTGAGAAGGATAATTTTATATTTGATTTCTTGAAGAAACTGGTAACCAATGTAAATCATATTGGACAGGAGTGATGTCTGCTGATTTTTTTCGTGTGTGTAAGTAAACGAGCAGCAGAATTCTGAACATATTGTAATCTATTGATATATTTAGTCAGGAGGCCATAAAACAAAGCATTAGTTGTTATATGCAATTACATATTGCAGTTTAGTTATGATTTCTTCTTTACACACTTTCGGCATTACTACCATAATTACCTGGGTTACATATACTTAATAAAGATCTGCCAAAATCAGTGTATTATTTGTAAATTCTTTTGAAATATGGTATTAGTAATTCCTTAACTCAAAAATATTTGAGGATTGACAGAAAGGTGGAGACAGTAATTATATAATGTTCTAATATTAGATTAGAAATTCATCTATAGACGAAAAACAAACAAAAAGTTTAGAAAAAGGTTGAAACACCTTTAAAACCATACCTGAATATTTGTATTATTTTTATTCATTTGCAGAATTGAAAATTATACACCTGATATGCTAACAGCTGATGTTGACAAATCAATACAGCAGGCTTTTGAGGTCTGGACCAAGGTTACCCCACTAAAAATCACGAGAATCTACAGTGGAACAGCTGATATTATGATCTCCTTTGTTACTGGAGGTATGTATGCATACAGCATGTGAACTGAGAAGCCTACAAATCCCATTATTTAATCTTCTGGGACTAGACGCATTAACAGGCTAATACTAGTTATTTCACAATTCAGTACCAGGGTTACTCACAATGGAACTTTTCTTGTGCTCACCAAACGCTCAGGTTTTACATACTACCTATGTGTCTCTACCTGTATAGTGACAAATTATATGTTACATTACTCCGAAATGGGTTTGGAGCTCAAGAATTCTCCACCAACATGAAAATAACTCCTTGAAAAGAAACCTCAATAAAACAGAGTTTGAAAACCAACTTGGACAATGTCTATGTGGAATTTACATGCTATCCCTGCATTTGTGTGAGGATTTATCAGGATACTTTGGTGTTTTTTCATGTTCTAGCACATATAATACTGGCAGCTTAACTGGCAGCTTCCATTTGGCACATTAAGAGTGAATGTGCTATTTGAAGGAATGAGGGGGCCATTCAGGGTAGCTACCTGCCTTGCACCCAAAACTCACAGAATAGATTTTTGTCCTCTGTGTTGCTAAATTAAATTTAGTAGGTTCAAAAAATAGATGAACTGTTATAGCTGTTTTTTTATAAAGCATGTATCTCATAACATGACTAATACTGGTGTCTCTTATTCTTAAAAATCCTTGCTTAGAGTAAATGATATAACAATTTTATTACAAAGTGTCATATTTTAAAATATCTACTTTTAATCTAGCCTAGAACTAAATTTGAAACTCTAACAGCAGATTTCCTGTTGGCTCAATGAATGGTGCAAAAACTTTGGCAGACAGGGCAGTTCTACAGTTTCTACCGTTTTCAGCCACCCCATCCAACCCCCCATTTGTAAGACCAATGGGGAAGAAACGTTTGCCATATTGCATGAAATGGCCTAAACTGGATCAAAGAATATGCAAGTTGGAGAGAACAGTTTTTTATTTAATTACATTCTACCTATAACTCTGCTTATTGTGGTATTGTATTTTTTTTATACTTAAGCCATTAACAGAAGGGTCCAACATAAAAGTCTTGGATTCTAATGTCAAGATAACTATAAAGAAAACTTGTCTCTTTCTTCTAGAACATGGTGATTACTCCCCATTTGATGGTCCAGGAGGGACTTTAGCACATGCTTTTGCACCTTCACCTGGTATTGGTGGAGACACTCATTTTGATGAAGCTGAAACATTTACCACTGGATCAGCTGGTAAGTCAATGTCAAAAAATATATGAGTTATGCTATAAAAAAGAGCAGCAATCTCATTATAACTGCATGGCATGTTGGTTCCAGGGTTCAACTTGTTCCTGGTAGCAGCTCATGAATTTGGTCATGCCCTTGGTCTGTCCCACTCCAATAACCCAGGTGCACTGATGTACCCAATTTACAACTATGTCAACCCTGGGACCTTTGTTTTGCCTCAAGATGATCTTCAGGGAATCCAGTCTTTATACGGTCAGTACAGTATTATTAAAAACACCCCTTGAATATTCTTTGAATAGGCTTTTAAAGATGCTTTTCTAGGATAGTGATAGTCCATCAATCAGTCAAGCAAACCATTTTTTATTTTATACAGGAAGGTTTTTTTAGCTTGGGCAAAGCTTTTTAATACCATCACACATTAAGGAAAAGTGCAGGATTTGTGAATTGGTGGCTTGCTATATATGAGTGAGTGTGAATTTATATGTAAGGGTGTTTTGTGATTGACTGATATCTCTATAGGGTTCCAGATTTGTACCATAATAGGCTGTGGTGACTAACAACTCTGGAAAGTAATCAGTAAAGGATGAAACGTCAACTAATGGACAAACATTTACAATGTTCTTTGAGCACTCTAAATGCATTTAAGAATGAATTGTGGGAATTCTCATTAAATGTATTCCCTCCCAATCAAGTTACAGTGGACCCTTGACTTGCGAACTCAATTCGTTCACGAGGGCTGGTTGTAACTCAAGTTGGTTGTAAGTCAAGACAATTTTTCCCATAAGAAATAATGGAAATGTCCTTAATGTGTTCCGAACCGCCCACAGCAACACTTACTTAACTTTTTTTAATAGAAAATGGTTGTATAATGTGCATAATTTACCAAAAACACCAATACTTTTTCTAATGTACTAACCAAAAAGTTATAAAAAGTGCCTAGCCTACCAGAAACAACAATTTCATACTGTACTCACCATTTAAGTTGACATCTTTGGCTTGCCGGAAGGAAGGAGGAGGAGAATGAAATGGAAGGTGGTTATTGTTTGGAAGGAGTTTCCTTATACAAATCTTTTCTTTGTAAAATTGTCGAGATGGTGGATTTCGACATGCTGTACATATTAGCGAGATCGGTCACACGAACGCCACTCTCATATTTCCACACAATTTCCTTCTTTGTTTCGATTGTGATCGCTTTCTTTACCTTTGTTACCTTCGCTTCCTTCCTTAGCAATTATCGAAATAAATTATATAAATCACTGCACTGAACGAAATTACGTCCACAAATACATGTATCTGGGCTCCGACTGACGCTTACAAACGCTCTTGGCTGTTTGTTTACAATCGCACAAACGGATACACGTGACCGCATTCGGGTCGTAACGCAAGATCCATCCATCCATCCATTTTCCAACCCGCTGAATCCGAACATAGGGTCACGGGGGTCTGCTGGAGCCAATCCCAGCCAACACAGGGCACAAGGCAGGAACCAATCCCGGGCAGGGTGCCAACCCACTGCAGGACACACACATACACACACCCACACACACACACACTAGGGCCAATTTAGAATCGCCAATTCACCTAACCTGCATGTCTTTGGACTGTGGGAGGAAACCGGAGCGCCCGGAGGAAACCCACGCAGACACGGGGAGAACATGCAAACTCCACGCAGGGAGGACCCGGGAAGCGAACCCAGGTCCCCAGATCTCCCAACTGCGAGGCAGCAGCGCTACCCACTGCGCCACCGTGCCGCCCCGTAACGCAAGATGTTGGTCGTAATTCAAAACAAAAATTTTGGCCGTAAAGCAAGTTGTTCGCATGTCAGGCCGGTCGTATATCAAGGGTCGACTGTATATATTTTTTTTGCCACATGAACTTGTATTCTAAAGAGAAGCCTATTTTATACATTTTCCAAAATTACCTAGCCTATTTTTGTACTTTAAAAGAGAAGTGAAGGATGCTGGAGTCCAAACATAAAAACAAATGTCTTAAACTTACCAAATATATCCATTTGCAATGCAAATATGTTATCGAATATTGATCCTTGTCTTGAGATTGCACACATATTGCAAAACACCACATCAATGTTGTTTTAGGATTGAAAAGAACAAAACATTTTTTGTGAGACTCAGCCATTTTTTAAGGGGACTTCACCTCACTACTAGTCTTCCTCTGTGACAACCTTTCAGCCCCAGAAGTGTGCTTTCCTCCTTCACCTCAAGAAATTGTCTCCAAGCACAGTTATTTAAAGTTGACATCCAGACATAAATTGCTGTCTCTCTTCTGTTAACAACTAGACAATAATCTTTGAAACACTGCTACACAATCACCCACAGTCTTTACACTGCCATACATAATAGGCTGTACAATAGGAAAAAGGGGATAAATTACATTTTCTTCAGAGCATACGAAGGACTAAACTTTTTTTAGTAATTGACAAGTGTTATTGGCACATTCCCGGTATACAGTGTTAAAACAGGTCATTTTTAACAGTTAAACAAACCGACTGATAACACTCAATCCATAAATACTTGAGGAGAACTGCATACCCCATTCAGACACTGGTGCTGTGAAGCAAGAATGACAGCTCTGCACTGCCTCTCTACCAATGTAAAAACAGCTGTACCAAACTTACTAAACTTTAACCTAAAAAAAGTTAAATGTAAGTCTATAGGGTCTGTTTAGTTTTTGCTAGTTGACTGCTTTCTATGTGCATGATAAACCTCTCACTAGTTACCACTAGAATACCAAAGTATGTCTGTGCATTTTGACACTGGCAGAAGCAGGCAGTATCTTTGCAAAATAACTCTATAATTATTGAGAATGTAATAATTTTTGTGGCAGAAAGAAGCTTCTGTATGATTCAGTGCCAGCATTAGGAGTGCGCCCATAGGAAATGTCAAACCTCCATCTACGACAGCCACTGTGTGCAGACAATCGAATAGGAAACGTAACCTTACCTTAAGAAAATAGTACCATGAATCTGTCATAAAATGTATTACTTGCAGTTTACTTTTGTTGTCACAAGCATGCCTCAGAAACGCATGACGCATAATTCTTAAATCAAAAACGTTGCTTCTTCAAAGTGGACATATTCAGTAAATAGTAAAGTATTTGCTTTCAGACTTAGACCCCAGTACCAGTCACTTCCATTTTAAAGTGCAGGAGCAGGGCAGGTGTTTTTCAGAATTCATGACAAATGCTTCATTTTCTAACACAATTTCATGTGGCAAATTACAGTAATATATACCATGATTGTGAATAAATAGCTTTGACATGAGAAATATTTGATTTACCTTTTAAGTTTTCAAAAACAAGTTTTTCCTATAACAGGCACTGTTTTTTTACAGTTTTCACATTTTTTCTATCCTTGTTTTGAATTAAATTTAGTATATAATAATAATACAAAAAAAATCTGAATACTGATGACTTAATACAGGTAACTGAATTTAACTTTGTTTCACAGGACCCAATCCTGGCATTCCTCCTAAAGATCCAAATCCCCCCCCCAAAGCCACCCAAGCAGCCTAAACCCAACAACTGTGATCATAGTTTGGCTGTGGATGCTGTCACTACTCTACGTGGAGAGATGATTTTATTTAAAGATAGGTAAGAAAATAACGACTGCTATTTTATCTTTGACAATCATCCACAAGTACCCATCAAAGAACTTTATTATAGAACGTAAGCAAAATAACAAATATAACTAACATATTTATCCTGACATAAATAATGTTCCTTATGTACATTACAAAATACACTAAGCTTACAAACTTAATGTAACAGTCAGAAAACTGCTTCCAGTCCTTCTCCACAATCGCTTTAGTCCCACTCCTCTTTACAGATCCAAAGTTTGTTGCAGGATAGACTTATAGAATTAATGAGGTTAGAAAGCACTTTCCTTTAAGAGTTTAACTCTATGGTATAATTCAGAACTACGGTCTATGAAAGTAGCTGGCCGATGTCTTGAGAAGACTAGCTTCACTATGCATATCCAGACTTTCTCTGACCAGCAAAGGGCTTACAGGGTTGCACTAACTGCAGCCAAGAACATGCATTATGGCAGAATAATAGAAAGTAGCAGTGATAACCCGATGGTTTTGTTCTCTGTTCTCTTCAACCTGCATCTAGCCGAATTACCTCCTCTACTGAAGCCAGTGAAAAATTCCTCCACTTTTTCTATAACAAAATTAAAGACGGAAATAATTCAACTAATATACATCCATATCTTTCCCTGTATTCCCTCTCCATCCAGCTCCTTTACTAATATTTTACCTGCTTTGTAAGATGAGGCTGACTACCTGTTAATTGGACCCCATCCCCACCACACTTCTTAAATCCTGCCTTCATGCCATAATCCTGACTGTTACAATAGTAATAAATATATCACTTGACACTGGCTTTTAGCCAGCCACTTTTAAAATCGCTTCTGAAACACCATTGTTAAAAAAGTCTGGTCTTAATAATTTTCAGCCTATCTCTCACCTTTTCTGTCAAACTTTCTTGAGCGTGTTGTAACCTCCCAACTCATCGATTACTTAACATCTGATAATTTGATGGAACTCTTTCAGTTTGGATTCAGAGCGCTGCAGAGCTGTGAAACTGTTGTGCTTCGGATAACCAATAATTTCCTTATGGCAGAAGACTCTGGACCAGCCAGCATATTAATTCTGTTAGACCCCAGTGCAGCTTTTAACACTATCAGACATGACATTCTACTGTCCAAAATGGGGAACATCCTGGGTATCTCTGGCACTGCCCTCGAGTGGTTTAAGTCCTATCTGACTGATAGGCAAAAATTTGTTAGCCTTGGTAACAGCAGGTCCAGCTCAGTGCCAGTCACACAAGGAGTTCCTCAGGGATCTGTCCTTGGCCCTCTGATCTTCTGTATCTAAATGCTTCCCCTCCACCATATTATTCACAGTTTTAGACTGGGTTATCATTTTTATGCAGATGATACTCAATTCTATTTCAATGTTAAAAGCGAAACTTCATCAGAGCTTTCTCAGCTTATAACTTGCTTCAGTGAAATTAAAACCTGAATGGAGCAGATCCCTTTAATATTAAATTGCAACAAAACTGAACTCCAGCAAATTGACACTAAAGCACAACTTAAGAAAATGAGCTCCTTTTCAGTCACTTTTGGTTGTCATTTTTGATTCCTCTCTTTCTTACTCCACCTACATAAACCACATTAAGAACCTTTCTTACTTCCACCTCCATAACATATCCTGTGTTTGCTCTTTTCTCTCCTTTTAAAATGCTGAGAAACTTGTCCATGTTTTTATCACATCCTGCATTGATTATTGAAACAACCTACTGGCAGGTGCCCTTTTAAATCTTATATCACTTATATATATAAGTTAACTCCAGTTAATTCAAAACTCTGCTGCAAGAGTCCTTAAACAATCCAGCAACAGTGAGCAACAACAACAACAACAACAACATTTATTTATATAGTACATTTTCCTACAAAAAAGTAGCTCAAAGTACTTTACATAGTGAAGAAAAGAAAAATAAAAGACAAAATAAGAAATTAAAATAAGACAACATTAGTTAACATAGAATAAGAGTAAGGTCCGATGGCCAGGGAGGACAGAAAAAACAAAAAAAAACTCCTGACGGCTGGAGAAAAAAATAAAATCTGCAGGGGTTCCAGGCCACGAGACCGCCCAGTCCCCTCTGGGCATTCTACCTAACATAAATTAAATAGTCCTCTTTGTATTTAGGGTTCTCACGGAAGGACTTGATGATGATGGTCATGCGGACTTCTGGCTTTTAATCCATCACTGTTGGAACATCACGGTGCTTTGAGTAGATGGTGGCAAGCCATCACCAAAAGTAAACTGGAAAAAGAAACAGAAGAGAGTAGGGGTTAGTACAGATTTTAGAGCCACCATGAATAGTTATTATAATGAATTGGATATACAGAGTATCAGGATTAAATTAAAGTGAAGTTATGAGAAGGCTATGTTAAAATAATGTGTTTTCAGCAGTTTTTTGAAGTGCTCCACTGTATTAGCCTGGCAAATTCCTATTGGCAGGCTATTCCAGATTTTAGGTGCATAACAGCAGAAGGCCGCCTCACCACTTCTTTTAAGTTTTGCTCTTGGAATTCTAAGGAGACACTTGTTTGAGGATTTGAGGTTACGATTTGGAATATAAGATGTCAGACATTCCAATATATAAGATGGGACGAGATTATTTAAGGCTTTATAAACCATAAGCAGAATTTTAAAGTCAATCCTGAATGACACAGGTAACCAGTGTAGTGACATCAAAACTGGAGAAATGTGCTCAGATTTTCTTTTCCTGGTTAGGATTCTAGCAGCTGCATTCTGCACTAGTTGCAAACGATTTATGTCTTTTTTGGGTATTCATGAGAGGATTGCGTTACAGTAATCTAGTCAACAGAAAACAAACGCGTGAACTAATTTCTCAGCATCTTTCAATGATATAAGAGGTCTAACCTTTGCTATGTTTCTTAAGTGAAAAAATGCTGTCCTAGTGATCTGATTAATATGCGATTTAAAATTCAGATTACAGTCAACAGTTACCCCTAAGCTTTTTACCTCCATCTTGACTTTTCATCCTAATGTATCCAGTTTATTTCTAATAGCCTCATTGTATCCATTATTGCCAATCACTAAAATTTCAGTTTTCTCTTTATTTAACTTGAGAAAATATTCATTCATTCTGAAATACAAGTAAGACATTGTGTTAGTGAATCAAGAGAATCGGGGTCATCAAGTGCAATTGATAAATACAGCTGTGTGTCATCAGCATAGCTGTGGTAGCTCACGTTGTGCCCTGAGACAATCTGACCTAATGGAAGCATGTAGATTGAGAAGAGCAGCGGACCCAGGATAGAGCCTTGTGGAACACCATGTAAAATATCATGTGTCTTTGAGTTTTTACCACAACTAACAAAGAATTTTCTCCCTGCCAGGTAGGATTCAAACCAGTTTAAGACACTGCCAGAGAGTCCCACCCATTGACTAAGGCAATTTCTAAGAATATTATGATCAATGGTGGCAAATGTGGCACTCAGATCTAAGAGGATGAGAACAGATAAATGGCCTCTGTCTGCATTTACCCGCAAGTCATTTACTACTTTAACGAGTGCAGTTTCTGTGCTGTGATTTGTTCTAAAACCTGACTGAAATTTATCAAGAATAGCATGTTTATTGAGGTGGTCATTTAACTGTATAATGACTGCCTTCTCTAGAATTTTACTTAAGAAAGGCAGGTTAGAGATGGGTCTAAAATTTTCAAGAGCAGAGGGGTCAAGATTATTTTTCTTAAGTAGGGGTTTAACTACAGCAGTCTTAAGACAGTCTGAGAAGACCCCCGTATCTAATGACGAATTTACTATGTCAAGAATATTATCAATTAGCACGCCCGATACTTCTTTGAAAAAATTTGTTGGTATTGGGTCAAGGACACAGGTGGAGGGTTTCAGTTGAGAAATTATTTTATGTAAATCAGGTAAATCTATCCTGGTGAAAGAGTTTAATTTGTTTATAACGGAGTACTGGGGTTTAGGAGGATCCTTAGTGTTGGGGAGATATACTATGTTATTTCTAATATCATTAATTTTTTGATTGAAAAATACAGCAATAATCACACCCATCTTGCTTCGCCTTCACTAGCACTCTGTGTATTACAAGATCGAGTATAAAATTCTATTAATAACCTACAAAGCTTTAAATGGCCTTATACGGGACTACATCAGTAACCTTCTCCATCGCTATGCTCCTATTTGCCCACTAAGGTCCTCTGATTCTGGCAATCTTGTTGTGCCCCACACTAACCTGCAGTGTATGGGTGAGAGGGCTTTCAGCTGTATAGCACCCAGACTTTGGAATGACCTCCCGAGATTAATTAGATCAGCTGACTCCATTAATTTCTTTAAAAAGCAACTGAAAACTCATCTATTCAGGAAGACTCCTGTGTTTATTTGTTTATTGTTCTATGCAGAAACTATTTGAATCATTTTGTTTTAAGTGCCTTGAGCATTGTTATTAGCATAATGTATTTTATTTAGAAGAATGACAAAAAATCCATACTTCCTATACTTATTTGTCCTCCTAACCCACCTAAGCAAACTATACTTTATATTCATCATTTTTTTTAAATATGTACTACATACAACTCAGTTCATAATGTGAACAATAACAAATAGATTTTACAAGGTGAATTCAAAAATTGTTGAAAGATTTCTTCTATACTGCATAACCAAAATATTGCATCTATTTTTGTATTCTTTTATTTTCAGTTACTTCTGGCGCAATAGTCCACAGATGGGAACTGTTGAACAGGACACTATCAAATCATTCTGGCCAGAAATACCTGATAATATTGATGCAGCATATGAGATCAGAGAGCGGGATGTTGTGTTCCTCTTTAAAGGCAAGAGCTCTCTTAATCTCTCTTAAACAGCCATGCCATAAGTAACCACAAAACTGTGACACAGCACAAGAGTTTCTCTATTAATGCTTGTGCATTTATTAAATATATTTTCAAAACTCTTTTTGGGCAGAAAATACTGATGCTAAAGAAAATAAATAATTCTATCAGAAATTGTTGACTATTTAAATGAAATTATAATTTTACTGCTTCTAGTCTGTAAGTTTAAGATTAACTTTTACATCTGTAATGTATACATGGCATTGCAGACTTTCATTTAAGGGTATTTACATACATTTTGGTTACACTATTTAGAAATGACTACACTTTTGCTACAAGGTCCCCTCATTTCAGGGCATAATAATGTCTGGGGCATAGCAATGGTAGGTATATTAAAGCAGTCATATACTACTGCTTGTAGTCTGAGATTCCTAGACATCACCAGGTGCTGAGTATCTTCCCTGGTGATGCTCTGCCTTAGCAGCATTTTTGGGATAATTTACGATTGTTGTAGGATGAAGCTCCATCCCATGAGTTTGGAGGCATTTACTGGAACTTAACAAGATGCTTATATATATATATATATATATATATATATTATATATATATATATATATATATATATATATATATATATATATATATATATACACAGATATAGATAGATAGATATATATATATATATATATATATATACAGATGTAGATATATAGTGGACCACCAGGGGGCATTCGGCTCCCCCAGTCCTGACACAGACAAGCTGAGACACAAGGCTTAGCAGACAACAAACCTTTATTTAACTGGGGAAGCGCTTTTCTGTTGCTCCCGACTACACAGCACAGTACAAAGTGCCAAATGTGCAAACAAGCACAGTCCGTCCTTCTTCCTCTCTCTTTCTCTCTGTCTTTGTCTCCACTCCTCCTCCCTCAAGCTTTGTCCACCTCCTCCCGACTCTGGCTCTTTAACTGAGGTGAGGTGGCATCTTTTACAGTGCACCCAGAAGTGCTCCAGGTGTTGTTTCACCTTCCTCCTTCAACACCCCCAGGTGTGGCAGAAGTGGTGATACAAAGGGCTTAGCTGTATTTGCAGCAACCCCTGGCAGCTCCCATGGAACCCAAATGGGCTGCTGCAAACTACAACTGCTGGCATGCCCTGCGAGAATCCATTACGCTTTAGCAACATGGGGAGGGGCGGGGGGGGGGATTTTTTGGAGTTTCTGCCCTCTAGCATCGCGAGGAAGATAATGTCCCAAACATGTTCTCTCCCTCGGTCCTTCCACCCAGCCAGCATTCAGATCAGGTAATGACCCTGGTCACAATATTTATTTATATTTATTTATTTATTTATATAGACATATATAAACGAAAGACCCACTGTATGTGTGTGTGTGTGGAGCAGTCTGCTCAGCTCACACTCAATCACAGCCACTAGATGGCGCATGCATGCACTTTTAAATTTTTCTAGCACTTTCATGCACCTCTGTTCTCACTAAGAAAGATGTGTGTGTGTTTGTGTATGGAGCAGTCCACTCTGCTCACGCTCAACCACGGCCACAGGAGTTGGTGTGATGTAGAAACTTATACAAGTGTGACTTGCACTTGGCGAGATGGCAAATGCATGAATTTTGAAAAGTTTTCAGCGCTTGCATGCACCTCACTATTCATTCAACCCAAGCAGACTAACTCAGCTTTGTGGTACAAACATGTTGTACGTTCACACAATGAGCTACCATACGTTTGCCTGAGACTTGTTCTGCCTGTCCTGCTTAATTTGTGTGTGAGCTGCAATCGTTTGCATGTCCGTCTCAAACAAGATACAACCCATCTTGGCCCACTTAGCTGATGCCTCTGCAAGTTCACCAATATAGTAAAACTGCTAGGGAGTCTTACAGTTGTTTTTTGTCCTGAAGACCACATAGAGCTAGTATATCATAGATTAATTTGAAATTAAATTAGTTAAACACTGTTTTGTCAAGTAACTATCTAAAACATTTGGTTATTACCTATTTCAGAAAACCAGGTTTGGGCACTCTTTGGGTATGACATCCTACAAGGTTATCCTCAGAATATCCAGAATCTTGGACTTCCTAAGACTGTGAATAAAATTGATGCTGCACTTTATAATGAAGACACTAAGAAAACTTTCTTCTTTGTTGGAAAGAAATACTACAGGTAATCAATTTGTAAAGAACACGTGTTAAAGGGCCAATGGTAAAGATGGGAACAAAAATTAAATTTTTTTTTCAATTTTCAGTTATGATGAGGCAAAGAAGAAAATGGACAAAGGCTACCCAAGGATGATAGAAGCCGACTTTCCTGGAATTGGTGGAAAGGTTGATGCTGCTGTTGAGCACAATGGTAACTAAATACAGTTAATTAAGTGCTATAAAATGCGATCAGTAAGCTCTGACACAAAGTGGACTAAGCTAAAAAATAGACGTACGACTTTTCTTTCAGATCACCAATCCTCCTTCACTCCTTCAGTGTAGATTAGCTCTGTCTTAGTGAAACTGATCACAACACAATCTGTATAATGCCTTTTAAATATGCTTTAAAACTAAGAAATCAATTGTGCGTTAAAACTAACACAGACGGTGTGGTTATGTATAGTGACACAGTGCTGCTTAAGAAATCTGTAGGCATTTGGGTTTGCGTGCCAGTCTGGTCACTGTATGGTTGGAGTTTCGACATTTTCCCTTTGTCCAAGAGGGTTTTCATTTTGCTCAAATTTCCATCAACGATATGCATTGCTGTGCCTTGCAATATACCCAACCATGTTCTGAGTTGCGGATTATGCTGTTTAGCCTAAACATCATCTCTTTTTAACCCTGAACGGGATGAAGAAGGTTCAGTAAATTAATGCATAGATTTGAAACATTCATCTTATCTGGTTTCCTAAAAGATGTCTATGAAACTCATAAATATTAGTTTTCTCAATTCAATGTAAACTTTTCCCACATGGTTTGAGACCATGTTTGAGGTATATTCAAGGCTGCCTCAACCCTCCCTTAATGGATTAAAGGAGTTTAGAAACTAATGGTTGGATGGTCAAAATGACTTGATATATAATTATAAATCCTAATGTTCCTTTGTGATTTATACATTTAATAAAATATGATTTATCGGATTTAACTGATTCACCTTTGTTTATTTTTTCTGATGTTTTTTCAGGCCTTGTGTATTTCTTCAGTGGCTCGAGAATGCTTGAATTCAACTTCAAATTAAAGAAGGTCCAACGAATTTTGAAAAGCAACTTTTTCCTAGGTTGTCAGAAGTAAAAGCCAAAAAGCAAAAATCATGTTATTTTGACATTACTGTAATAAGAAAAATACTGTTAAGTACATTTATTTTTCCATAAGTTTTATTTTGTTTAAATATATATTCCATGTTGTATATTGAACAGATTTTTTTGCTGTATTGATAATGTAGAATTTCAGCTTTTTTTGTAAGATTTAATATTTTTAAATAAATCTCTGTTGGTTTTATTACAATTTCTTTGTATTGCTTAGTTTTTTTTTCAACTTAAAATATATATTGTAATATTGAAACACAGGAGAGGTGGCACGGTGGCGCAGTGGGAAGCGCTGGTGCCATGCAGTTAGGAGACCTGGGTTTGCTTCCTGGGTCCTCCCTACGTGGAGTTTGCGTGTTCTCCCCGTGTCTGTGTGGGTTTCCTCCGGGTGCTCCGGTTTCCTCCCGCAGTCCAAAGACATGCAGGTTAGGTGAATTGGCGATCTTAAATTGTCCCTAGTGTGTGTGTGCCCTGCGGTGGGCTGGCACCCTGCCCAGGATTTGTTTCTGCCTTGCGCCTTGTGTTAGCTGGGATTGGCTGCAGCAGACCCCCATGACCCTGTAGTTAGGATATAGCGGGTTGGATAATAGATGGATGGATGGAAACACAGGAGAAAGTGTTGGGGCACCCCAACCCCATATACTTTGAAAAAGAAAATAAAAAAATTGCAAAATTAGCTATAGTCTTGTTTCAGACACAATTCAATATATTAAACTGGCTTAGGATGGTGATGGAACCCTGTAATAGAAAGCCAGACTGGAAGAGGCTGTCCATGAACCTGTGACCCAGAAGTGATGTCACTGGTGTTGTCAGTCATCAGAGCAGGAGAATCATCAGAGGTAACCTACAAAACTGTATCTCTAGCTGGATAACTGGCAGGAGACAAAGAGTACAGATAAGAGAAGAATGCTCCAAAAGAGTGAGGTTAGTAGTGGAGTCCCTCAGGGGGTCTGTCCTTGGACCATTACTTTTTCTCATTTATATTAATGACATTGATTCTTGTGTAGTTAGTAAACTTGTGAAATTCGCAGATGACACTAAAATTAGAGGGGTGGTAGACACTAAAAAGGCAATAAAAAGAATTCAAAAAGACCTGGACAACCTTCAGAACTGGGTGAACTCCTGAAAAATGCAGTTTAATGTAGAAAAGTGCAAATTGCTACACGTGGGCAAAAGGAACATCAATTATAAATACAAGATGGGAGACACTATCATACAGGAAACAACCACTGAAAAGAATTTAAGGGTATATGTTGACACATTTTCATTGACTTAGCAATGTATATGAGAAATTAAAAGTTAATAAAATGTTAGGTTACATCATAAAAACTGTTGAATTTAAGTTAAGGGATGTTATTCTCGAACTATATAATGCACTAACAAGACACACATTTGGAGTATTTGGAGTATTTTGTGCAGTTATGGTCATCATGGCACAAGAAAGACATAGCAGCACTTGGAGCTGTGCAGAAGAGAGCTACCAAGTGCATCCCAGGACTTAAGGACTTGGCCTACTCTGGCAGACTCAGAGAGTTAAACCTGTTTAGCCCTGAGCAGACCTACTATAATCCAGGTATTTAAAAACCTCAGAGGCACTGATAAAATAGATCCAGCAACATTCATTCAGCTTTAGGGTGAATCACATACGCAAGAACATCAGTGGGAATTAAGGGAAAGTGCAATTAAGACTGGAGCCTGGAAGCACTTCTTTACGCAAAGAGTTGTGGGAACAAACTACTGTGGAATAAATTCAAATAAATTAAAACTGTGAAAGAAAATTTATTTATTTTAGAACCTTTTTGAGTCAAAAAACCAGACAGTGGGGTACTCGTTCTTTTGTCTTTAATTCCTCTTCATGAAGAGAGAACACCCTGTTACAGTAGTCTGCCAAGTAATAGTACCCTGATCAGAGGTGTCAGTGAATGGTCGCAGACCCGTACTTATAGATAACTGAATTTATATAACAATGCTGAATTAATGCTAACATATCACCTAACATTTACTCTGATAGGTTAGTTGGCTTACACACCAAATAAAAGTCTCATTCAACTACATTATTGTCCTTCTCAGTATCTCTTAGGTTCGGCTCTTACCCTTTTATGGAATGTGTGTACGTGAAAACTGTCAAGCCTTACATGTATCCATGATATCAGCCAATTTATTAAACCACTTAGAACATTCTGTTTCTTAATCATTTCAGCACTCTCTTCATGCTATTTCTAAGACAAATGCTATATATTTCTTTTACTGTGCACTCTTAAATAACTATATTAACCCTTATATTAACTCTTTCTTTCCCTTTATTCTCTCACACTACCAAGACATGTAGTAGGAGCAGAAACCTGGATAACCTTTTAGAAGAAGAACCCTAACCCTAATTTTGATGAGATATTGAGACAGCTTAGCTATTAGCTAAACAAACGGGCTTGACAGGCTGAATGGTCTCCTCTCGTTTGTCGATTTCATTTGTTCATATGATCTAAAAGCTTCATCACTTTGTACTTATGACCAGCATCAGGCAGGACAAACACTTTTTTATGACACATACACACATAGAGAGTGAATTTGCATACACAAAAATAGATGTTTCATCATGCAGATTAAGGTAATTGTGTATTGTGTATCCATTAGCCATCACTGTCACACTCTTGAGCATCACCCAAACCAAGCAAGTGCTAATACCTGCCTGAGGCTCTGATATAGTCAGTTCCTCTTTTTTGAAATATCTTGTGGCCTGTCAAATAATGCACTTCACTCCTGTGGCAATGGTCTGCTATCGCTGAAGCATCTACCCCTACACACCCAGTGAAGAGCTCACATACCGGTGCCTTCCCGTCCTGTCGATGAAGAGCTCTCTGCCAGCTGCTAAGAATATTTTCTCACAAATCAAATTTTGAAATTATTTACATGAATTAAAAACTTGAAGTGGAAAAAAAAAACTCCTAAGCGTTGTGAAGTGGTAATACTACTGTGCCACCCAGAAAAAATACCAGCAGTATATGGCTTTTAATCATGATTTTTAAAGTAATTTTGTATAGTACTGTATTGATGTTTGATAGAAGTTATGCCCATTTTTTGAAAGGAAGTGAAATACAGGAGTCATTGAAGAGACTATTAAGTTATTGTGTAACCTGAACCATCTTTAAAATATTGTTTTGAAAGTTTTTGAAAGAATATTTTATATTTCAGTGGAAGATGACATTTTCTCAGGGTTATATACTGTATATCACTAGCTGTGTAAGCCCATACTTTAAAAAGCCTGGGGTCCTAGAAACTATTGAAATCGTCAGAAAAAAAATTGAAATGTAGAAATGTCAGGTAATTGAAAGGAACTACTCTGGGCATTTCTCTCCTAGGAGGATTCGTTTTGCCGATGTTAGCGGCTAAGTGACTTTGTCTTTCTTCTGAGGTTTCCTTTTACTGGTGTGCTGGCCTCGCTTGTGTTATTAGCGGCTAAGCAAGTTTTTTGTTTCCTTGGAGGCGGAGCCTTTACCTCAACTGCGACACACACACTTCCATGCATAGACATTTATACAGTATATAAGACGACATGGTTACATTGTTATAAACACTTTTTAAATGAGCCCAGTATTGTTTTAATGCTGGATATCTACCATTATATAAAAAGGTACTGTATATCAAGTTGATAGACAGACAGACAGACAGACAGACAGACAGACAGACAGACAGACAGACAGACAGACAGACAGACAGATAGATAGATAGATAGATAGATAGATAGATAGATAGATAGATAGATAGATAGATAGATAGATACTTTTATTAATCCCAAGGGGAAATTCACAAGTTATTACATAAGAAAGATACACAAGCTCTCAGCATGAAGTGAGAGCTTAAATAAGATTTATTAAAAAGCTCTGATGGAACTTAACTTGATCAAGATATAGTAAAGTGGTTATTGTTGCTTCCTCATGGTTTCATGGTTTAACTTCATTTGCCAGCTCTTTCTTTTTGTGCACAAGTTTTCTCCTGACCTGCTATTTTCCTTTGCATCAGTAGAAGTCTAGCGATAGATGAAAACATATTGGATGGGTCAGACTCAAAATGTATTCAATGTCTCCAACAGTTATTAAACACAGAATACCTGTTTGGTATCCCAACTCTTTTTATGCTTATTTTGTCTTTTGACACTATCTTTATGTTCACTTACTGAACTCACTTTTTCTAGTAGTAGGTTGTAGAGAAATTATGCCTATTTTGGCAGTACCAGGTACAAGGCAGGAAACAACCCTAGAAAGGGCCTTGTCCATCACAGGTCACTCACTAGTTTTGAGTCACCAATTAATGTAATCTGCATATCTTTGGGATGTAGTACAAAATAGAAATGTTTTTATGACGAGAAAGTGCAAATTTCACACAGACAAGTGTCTAGACTGGGTTTTGATTCTAGTGAACTGGAGCAGTGAGGTTAAATATTGTACCACCCCATTGCCTGCAAATTAAATAATTAAATGACAACAATGTAATTTTAACAATGTTCGTTTTAGATCTTGTTTCAGCTTTACAATGTCTATTTAGAATTCCTAGCTTCAGTACCATAGACTGAAAATAGGTGGAACTAGAAATTGTGACCAAATAAATATAGATTTAGCATCATGTGTATTTTAATTGCTTGCCAATGTTATGTTACCCATCTTCTTTGAAATTATTACCCTTGTCACACACATGCACATGGGAGACAGTATGCAGGCTCGAATGTTGGGTTTCTCTGCCGAACCAGGGGTTGGAGCTGTCCTCTGATGCTTCTTCCTTTTCTCCCTGTGCAGACAACTAGAAGAACCCATCTCCTAATGGCATGATGTCCACTTCCCAAGAAGTCACAGTCTGATGATGTCATTTCCAGTTCTGGTCCCAAGATCCCTTCTCTTTCTCTTTCTCGACTATATATCCACCATGTTTGCTAACCTACTCAGTTCTTTTTGGATATCCAGTCTGTAAAGACCGTTATCATTCTTCAAGTATATGAGAACAGTTTCCCCAAACTTTTATGCTTGCTTTTGTCTCTTATTACACCCTATATCAAGGGAACTCAACCTGCAGCCAATGGACCTCTTGTGGCAAGCTTCACTTGAGCATCCAGTAATCCCAAATCATTTGAATTAGTTGTTCCTCCCAATGTTTATATTCAGTGGATGTTAACACAGCATTTTATGTAAATCCTGCTAATTCTATTGTTATTTGTGTGTCTATCAAATCTGTTTATTAGAAAAGTGCTTCATGATTCCTTCTAATTATGTGTTTTCTGGTGCACACACAGCTTGACTAGGAAATGCAAATGAAAGACAATTAGGAAATGAGGCTACAAAGGAGGAGGAGTAATGCCAATCAAGAGGTGGTGCATTATAAAGCTGAGAGTCAGAAAATTAAAAGGTAAAGTGAGCTGCATGCAAAACAAATGTTAGCACTGAAGACGGCAATCCAATGTGCTGCCACTCCCCGCATTTGGTAAAATTGGTACAGACAAACGTAAGCACACTTTTTTGGGAGTGTGCCGAATTAAGTCATATATTCAGGCACGCTTTATGAACATTATCCTGCAACTGGAATTTTGTACAGCCATCATGCACCTATCTGCTGTTTCATCTCCTTTAGACAGCATCAGAACGCTCACTAAAATAAGAATTTGTTATTTATTAATAATTAGCAGTTTAATTTAGAAAGATGGGTGTTGCCATTATTTATTTTAAAAAGCAAATAAAGATTTCTTATTGTGTGGCTCACATAGTTTGTTTATAGGTCAAGTCAAGTCAACTTTACTGTCATGTGTACTCACTACAATGAAATTCTTATGTACATGTCTCCTCAGAAGGGTTGACAATAAAACAAAAATAACATGAGATACATAACATGAAAATACGAGGTGAGACACAAAAATGAGCTTGGGGCTTTCCTGGAAAACCATTTGGAAGTTGTCCGGACGTGAATCATAGAACCATATCCCCTCCTACATGGTCTCTCAAACTGCCGACCGTCTAGGTATATACTGTGAATAGCCCAGTCAGTATTTGCACAACAATCGCTACACAAGATGTCATGATAATGTCGGGTGAAAACATTGAGCAGTAAATCAACATCAGATTTCTCGTGAATTTTCTCTTTTTCCGTAAAGCAGTTTTTGACTGACAAAAACATTACTGTCCTTGATCATCCTCCCTATTTGCCTAATTTAGCTCCCTGTGATTTTTACTTGTTCCTGAAAATCAAAAGTGACCTGAAGGGAACACATTTTTCTTCAGTGGATGAAGTGAAGACAAAAATGACAAGCCTGTTGAAGAGCCTCAAGCAAGAAAACTCCAGCACTGTTTCAATCAATGGAAGATACATATGGAGCGGTGTAGAGATCGGGAATGGGAGTATATAGAAGGTGACAATTGTTTAAAATGCTGTAATTCATCAATACATTTTTTTTTTTTTACCAATCCGGTTATTTTTGTGTCTTACCTCGTATATAATATATAACCCATACAGTATATACAGTGTATTGTAAAAAGACAAGAGAGAGACAAAAGAAGATCTGGGATACCAGTGGGAACAATGTTTTATAAACTTTGTTGAAGGACTGAAAAATATAGAAAATAGTGCACATCAATGTGCCAAAGTTCTGTCAGCACTTTTCCGTGTTGCAGTCTCATTGAAGGTTGCTCGAATTTAATAAACTAGGTGTGACAATTTAATTCCTGTAATGGCCATGTAGTGTTGCCCATGTGCGTAAATATCATGTTTTTTTTTATCATAAAGGAGATAGCCCCTAAGGAATGTATTGATCAGGGACAAACAGTCAACCAATAATGCTTTTTAGAAGTGCTAAAAAGGTTATGGTATTCTTTTCAAAGGAAAAGATCTAAACTGTGGCCTGACAAGTGGATCATCCATCATGACAATGCCTCAAGCCAAGATGCCCTCAGTGTTCATGACTTCCTGACTAAGAAAGCAATTACCAAATTGGATCTCCCATCCTATTCACCTGATTAAGCCCCTTCTGATTTCAAGCTGTTCCCAAAAAAGGTTTCTGCCATCCAGTGTAACTTACAAATGGAACTCAATGATATTTCAGAAGTACAGTTACAGGTATTTTTCCAGCAATTGCAACATCATCTAGCTAAATGCATAGTCCTGGAAGGAGTTTACTTCAAGGTGACAGTAGCTGCCAATGCACAGATACGCTCACTTTTTATTGGCAGCTTCACTTCAGGAATTAAGCTGTTACACCTCATATATAGTGGAGCAGAAGTGCTAGAAAATGGTCATTGTCTTCAGTAGATGTGACCTCATTAGTCCTCCAGATGGCTGTCCTCCATTTTAAGGCAAATAGAAATATGGTTAGTTGTGATGTCACATTCAAATCCTTCTCCATTACAGCAATCAACCTGAATCAACCCTACACCCATGAAACACGCAGTATGCTCTCATGATTGACAACATATATAATTACATATAATATAGGCATTATATATTATTGTTTTTTTGACCAACTGTTCAACCTTACAACATATGAAAAGAAACTCAATATGTTGTAATTGTTGTACTGTTTGCAAAAAGATAGGAATGAGAAAAAGTACTTTTTGCCTTTCTAAGGCAGCGAGTGTTGTATATGCCCTGACTAGAAGGCACCAAGG
The DNA here is from genome assembly GCF_900747795.2 of Erpetoichthys calabaricus. NCBI lineage: Eukaryota > Metazoa > Chordata > Cladistia > Polypteriformes > Polypteridae > Erpetoichthys > Erpetoichthys calabaricus. Next base: position 199,925,860 of record NC_041397.2, read on the forward strand.
TTATTTTAGCTTTTTATATATCTATCTGTTTAAATTTCATCATTCTCTACAGTTTCGTTTTAGTTTAGAATGTAATACTCATTTTAATTTTTGTTCATGTACAAACTTCTATTTATTTACTTAAACTTTAGTTTAAGTTCTGGAACAAAAATGAGCTAAAACAATTAATTGCTCCTTCAATCTCAGAAAATGTAGCAAATTAAATAAATGACACATTATTTAAATGTAAACAGAATAACTTAAAAAAAACTAAATCTACTAATTGTAGTATTGCTTAAGCCTAGCATTCCGGAATTTACATATTGCTTTTGGCTCGTTTTCAAAAAGGCTTTTTGTTCAAAAGAGCAGTCCATTCCGTTTCTGAAGCTAAAAGACAATGGCCCATAAAAGGAGAAGACTCTCTCAAAAATGCTTGGGAAGCTGGAGTAGGTGCAATATCTTCATCAACTAGAACTAGGCTGAGATACACTGAAGTCTTTGATGGCCAGAACTGTAGGAATGGCCATTGGAAGATGCCATTCATCACCTCCTCAATTTAGTTTTTGATTTAAGAGTGCACATTTTTCATCTTACACTCTCCAGAAGTAGTGAGTTCAAGCCATATTTTGTAGGTCAGAAATCTGTATTTCTGAAGAATTGTCACTGGCGTATTTTCAGGATGGACGAATGTAGAGCTTCTGGCTGATTTGTCCTCTGTGTTGTAATTGTTGCTGCTATCACTGTTCTGCATCAAAAGCTGAGCAACAAATGTCTCTGCACTCCTCAAAAGTGATTTCCTCCTTGTCAGACCCAGGAGTCTATGGACTTGGGATTAGACCCTTGTTGTAGCAAAAGACTCCATTCATGCAGTTATGTATCATTTGTTAGGTTTGCAAGGTAAAGTCTATTTGCTTCTCTTTTGTGAAAGTCTTCAATGGGTTGGTGCTTGGGTCAGCTTACGGCTAGAACAGAATGAATAAGTGTTCAGTAATGAAAGGCATTTCTGTACCACTGTGAATGATAGCTGTATAAGTGCAAAGACATCCTGGAAAGAGAAAGAAAGAAAGAACCTCTGTTTAAGGCAAAAGCACATATCACAAACTTTTAGTATAATGATCTGGGGCCTCATGTATAACGCCATGCGTAGAACTCACACTATAGCATGGCGTAAGCACAAAAGCGGGAATGTGCGTACGCACAGAAAAATCCAGATGCAGGAATCTGTACGTATGCAGACTTTCACGTTCTTCCACTACATAAATCCCGATCAGCATGAAAAGTAACGCACGTGCACGCGCCTTCTGTCCCGCCCCAACTCCTCCCAGGATTACGCCTCTTTGAATATGCAAATCAATATAAATAGCCTTCTGAGAAAAGACAATGGGAAAAGCAAGGGGGAAAATATAAGAATTTCAGCGAATACCAAGTGGAGGCAAAGGAAAAACGTACTATTTGTTGGTTTAAACAGTGGTATAATCAACAAAAGGAAGTTGATCGAGTGACAGAGTGTCGGAGAAACTCGAAAGCTCAAGTTCACAAAGTCGCACAGTGCCCAAAATAAAAAAGAAATCACATATCAAAGTCGCCGTGAAAAGGCAAGTCGTAGCCCACCGTCTGAGTGTCATATGAAAGCTTATTAGGGTACAGACAAAAAAATAGGCACACAGTGGGAAAAAAGCATGAAATGTCAACTTTAATCTCGAAATTTCCACTTTAATCACGTAGTTTATTTTGCCATTAAAGTAGAACATCATAAACTTCATCTTAAAATTGTTTAATTTACTAGTTTCTTTAAACCAAGTTTAGGTTTCATACATCGCGATTTGAGCGTGGAAACGGGAGTACACAACATTTCTGTGCGTACGCACCATTTATACATGAGGTCCCTGGAGAGCAATCAGTTATGAGAGAGTATCAATTTTTATGCAGTATAAAAATGTGATAAACCTAGCGGTTGTCCCTCTTTTTGGCTTTGAAAAAATAAGGCAACGTTCCAGTTGCATAATGCCAGATCACATACCACCCAGACTGGATTATCATGACCCCCTACAGCCTGTGAGATGACACAAAAACATCTAGGACATACCTGGAAGGTGCCTGACCTATTGCTTGATTCCTGCATTTTTGATCACCTATTTGATGAATCGGTTCACTTTTAATGGAGTGTACTAGTTTATATTCATGGCTCTGTCTGTGTTTTATACCACAGAGTTTAAAGTTTATGTTGTAAAGTTGAAAAGTAAGGAAGCCATTAAAGCCATCATTTGTATTTATCACATATTCCTTTCAGGGAAAGGGTGAGATCCATGTGAGTATAAAAAAAAAAATCTGAATTTCCCCAAAAAATAAAAAGCTAAAAAAATGCTACAATGGTGTACATTTTATATTCTGGAACCTGGATATTGAATGTTGTTTGCACACAGGTGGGATTAGAGTCAGATTTCAGCTTAATCCACATCTGACCCTTTTGTTTTAATGCTCCAGCATGCCCAGAAAATGAGAGTATGAAATATTTTAATCTTAAAATTCAAGGCAGTAGAAGAGCAGTTTATATCAGATTACTGGTGGTATTTTAAACTAATAAAGCCTTAAAATATTTCACATCATTTAATTCAGCATATCTAAAAACAAGGAACTAAAAAAGGTAGGCTATGACATAAGTAAAAAGACATAATCAAATATTGTTAAATCACTTGCCTCATCATTTATTTACCCAGAATGACACTCCACTTCCTTTCCTTATTATTTACACAATAATTAAATGACTAATTCAGTTTGATAACAGTCACAGGGTTGCAGTCCTATGGTATATAAGTGATAAGAGTTTGCGCACAGCAGCATTGACTACTCTAAAGGTTTGCAAAAGTGCACAATGCTGTCTTTTGAGCTTCTCGTTTTCACTCTTTTTGTGACAGGAGGGTGTGCCACCCCAGTCCTTCGAGACACCCCTAAACAAAATGACGGACAATTAGCACAGGTAATTGCTGTTCTGTTTTTTCTTTTAATTAAACAATATAAATGGTATTTTTACAACCAATTATATTCTATAAAAACATATTAACTGCTACAAATTCTTTTTTTTTGCTTTCAATATTTTAATATTTTTTTCAGGCCAGCACAATGGAAAAAAGTTGCCATCTTCCATGGATTAGAACCTTTAGTTTATGACCTGGGGTGTTTTCTGTGTGGCATTTATGAACTTCCCTTGTGGGGTTCTTCATTATAGACACCAATTTCCTTCCACCTAAAGATATGATGTTACGTTGATTATAGAATTATGAATATGAATTAAACATTAGGTGTTTTTGTACAGTAAGTGTGGCTTGCAATGGACAGCAGGCATGACCAGCACTGGTCCTTGTCTTGTGTCTGTTTTGGTTAGAATAAATTTTCATTCCTTGTGTCACCTTAAGGAATATTATCATTCTAAAAATTAATTGATTTTTCATTGCTTGTAGACGGATTTGTTGATACTTTCAAACACTGATTGCTGATTACACAGAACCTAACATTGGTTTCATAATGTTACACCTTTAAAATTATTTAGATAAATAGAACCTTATTTATTTGTCTCTAGGGGGGGAATTAGGCTTTTTACAGATGTTCTTTAATGAAATAAATAAATATGTGGATAAGTAAATAAATATACACACACAGACTCTGGTCTGAACACACATCGGAATGACAATAAAGTAAGAAAATTAAAAAGAAAGAAAAGTACTGACCTGGCTGTCACATGCATTATATGTATTGCTGTTGATATAAAGAAGTCCGAGTAGTGTTTCTTGACACCCTTCTGCTGAATAATTTGTTACATAAAAGACTTTGAGTTTTTAATTTTTTGTTATCTTATGATTTTGTGCTCAGTTCTAAAGTTTCACTCTACAGTGACAATATGTTTAGAGGGTTAAGATTTTTACTGTGACTGATGCAGATGTGTCTCTAGTTAAAATAAATACTTGAACCTATATTTAGTGTTTTTATGTCATCTTCTGTATAGGATTATCTACACAAGTTCTACAATCTCTCAAGTGCACCTGGAGATCACTTAAAACGAAGCAGTGGACAATTTACAAAAAAACTTAAAGAAATGCAGAAGTTTTTTGGCTTGCGGGTGACTGGAAAATTAGATACTGAAACGATTCAGAAGATGAAAACACCCAGATGTGGGGTACCTGATGTGGCTTCATACTCTACATTTCCAGGACGACTAAAGTGGGCAACAAACGATCTGACTTACAGGTAATACCTGTCATACAATTTGTTACAAACTGCAAGAATGATGTATGTATTTTAGTATTTCTTCCTAGCTGTACCTTCCCTGTCATAAAAATAACAGCAGAAACAGGTCTGTTACTTTGTTCTCCATACAGACATTAAGCCCAAGGGTAAGCAAAAACAGCTAAACACATCTACTAAGATATATTCAAAACACCATCATTAAATGGCCAGGCAAAGTTGGTATGTAGACGTGGCAACACAGGAGTGTAATGTCTTTCTAGATGAAAAACATTTGTAGTCACATAATTAATAAAGTTGCCCTAACACAATCTTTTTCTTTGTTTTGTAGAATTGAAAACTACACACCTGATATTCCTAAAGCTGATGTAGACAAAGCAATAAGTAGTGCATTTGAAGTTTGGACTGAAGTTACCCCACTAAAAATCACCAGAATCTACAGTGGAACAGCTGACATTATGATCACCTTTGTTTATGGAGGTAAATATGATAGATAGATAGACAGACAGACAGACAGACAGACAGACAGACAGACAGACAGATAGATAGATAGACAGACAGACAGACAGACAGACAGACAGACAGACAGACAGACAGACAGACAGACAGACAGATAGATAGATAGATAGATAGATAGATAGATAGATAGATAGATAGATAGATAGATAGATAGATAGATAGTGTGATAAGCAGCCCGGACACACACAGACGGACACCATGTTATCGTACACCACACGTTTATTATTCATCATATTTACAATAATTGTGCACAAACCCAATGCACAAAGCACCAAGCACCCCCTCAAGTCCTGGCCACAACACAATGCCTTTCTCTCTCTCTGGTCCGCCTCCACTCCTCTCCAACATGCTTCGTCTTCTTCCTCCCGACTCTCGCTTCCGACTGAAGGGAGGCGGCCCCTTTTATGTGCCCCGGATGGGCTCCAGGTGCATCCTCATGACCTCCGTAGCCATACCCCTGTGTGGCGGAAGCTCCCAAGGTGAAGCCGGAAGTCCACCGGGTGCCCTCAAGTCTCTTCCCCCCAGTACTTCCCGGTGTGGCGGAAGTACTGAGGGCCAATGCTCCCAAGGCATCGGGGTGCCCCCTGGCAGTGACCACGGGCCCCTACAGGGTTGAGCTTCAAAGCTCCGTATCCGTGGTCCCCAAAACCACCAGGGAAGACGCCCCCTCGTGTCCTGGAGGAGGGCTTTGGAGGAGGCACAAGCCCTCCTCCACTCCTCCTAGGCGTCCCGGCCGGGCATGGACGCCCGCCGGGCACCACAATAGATAGACAATTTTCATCCTTCATGTAAAAGAACAGTTAACCACAGAATTTTCCACACACACACGAATTAATACTTTCAATCATTCTTTCTGACACATAGACCATGGTGACAATTCTCCCTTTGATGGTCCAGAAGGAATACTCGCTCATGCTTTTGCACCTTCACCAGGCATTGGCGGAGACACACACTTTGATGAAGCTGAATCCTTTTCCACGGGCTCATCAGGTAAGTTCTTCACATGAAAACTTTAATTTATGAAATGTCTCCACATTCAAGTTACAGTTCAGAGCTGAAAGTTCTAACTAAACAACAGAACACTTTAAATAAATGTATTTTGAGTTTTCAAAGTGAGTTGTCACTGTTTACTTATCTCCATTCCAGGATACTGTTTATTTCTCGTGGCTGCCCATGAGTTTGGTCATGCTTTAGGCCTGTCACACTCAAAAGATCCAGGTGCCTTGATGTACCCAACCTATAGCTATGTCAACCTAGAAAGTTTCACTTTGTCAAGCGATGATGTTGATGGGATTCAGTCTTTATATGGTAAGTGCTGTAAAGATTTATAAAGATCTCTTACATCTCTTGTTGTTGATTATAAAACATATGTGGTAGCTAAAGAAAATAGAAAGTGGTTTCTAACTTGAACATCTATGACTTTCCTTAGCATATGGAAAATAAATGAAGCATCCATAATGCCAGAGTTCCCCAATAATGAGTAACAGTGATTGATAAAAATTTAGTGACTTCATGTTTATTGATACCAGGTGGTTTAAACAAACATGTCTAAGTCTATGTGTTCAAAGACAGATTAGCATAAAGTGTGCAGTCCAAGTCCCTATTTGCTCTTATTGCTACTAAGGTAATCTCCAGATTGTATAATATAAATAGAACAAATCCATTGATGAAAATTAAATGTGAGGTTTTCAGTAAGTCAGCTTAAACTGTAATTGATTCACAGGGCCTAATCCTGACAAACATCCACAAAAACCAGCACCACCAAAAACTCCCAGTGCATGTGATACCAGCTTGGTTTTAGATGCAGCGACCACTTTTCGTGGAGAAACAATGTTTTTTAAGGACAGGTAAGGGAAAAGCATTTTTAGTACTTGTCATTTTTATTGCAAAAGATATTCCAATATTCATGATTATACTAATGTTTCCAGGAATCATGGGTTGAGGTTTCAGATATGGATAAATAGCTCCTTTTCTTTTCATCATGAATCACATGATAAAAAAAAAACTCTATAGTCTTTCTATAATATCTGATATGTTTTACAGTGTAATTGTGTGATTTAATCACAAAGAAAAAGATGATTATAAAACTATATTACAATGGAACTCTCTAAATAGAATGCAATACATATCTTTTTAGGTTCCTCTGGCGCAAGAGCCCTGGTAGTATAGAAGTTGAACAGACCACCATCAAAACCTTCTGGCCAGAACTTCCTGACAAAGTAGATGCAGTGTATGAGAGCTTCGTATGGGATACAGTATTTGTATTTAAAGGTAAGAGCTATTCTTCTATCTAATAGCTGAACTTGCTCTATTTAGTACAAATATTTAAGGAGTAAAAACTTATGCTGCAGTATCCAACGCAAGGCAGCACTCAACATTGAACAGGATGCCAGTCCATTACATGGAACACTCATGCACTATGTGGACAGAAAACCTTGTCAGCTTCAACACTCATTTAAAATTACAGTATATCTACAGCACATGCAAAAAAAATTAAGAAGAATGTTTTTTACATTCCTACACCCTCTAGTAATGTTTTCAGTTTATCACCCCTGTAAGACTAAGAGCCAGTAAAGTAATCCAAAAAAAGCACTTAACTGATTGCCATTCTATCCAGGACTTGCTCAGCTGTGATGGGATCTGATTCCTCACAACCCAGACTAAGTAACTTTATGAAATGGCTTGGTGAGTGAATGAATGAGTGAAATTGCCCATTCCACTGGCAGTGATGGGTGATCAGAATCAAAAGGGCTATGGCTTCTGTCGACTCTGGCATTTTCTTCACTCTTTCTTCACACAGCTGTCCTTTCAAATTGACCTATTAAAAAAATTGTGCTTTTCGGCTTTTTAAAATTTTTGTATCATTCCCTTTAACAGAAGTTGTCTGTGTTGATGTTACCTTACATTTGAAAATGTGTGCAACACTCTGAGCTTGTTACTGGAAACAGAATTAAACCTAACTAAAAATTCTTTGTTTTAGTGGTCTGTCATAGTGTACACAGCATTATGCACTATAAAATTCTGAATTATTTTAAAACATGAGTAAACTTTTCTTGTAAAAGTTAATTATATAAAAGAATGAATACATTTCCTAACATGCTGGTGTATTAAGCCATTAATAAAACAAGGTAATGCACTTTATTTATTTAATCCAAATATCCCTAAATTGGACTATGTAGATTTGATTGTGTTATGTTATTTTTTACTAGTACCCTCCTCTATTTTAAGATCATATATTCATTTATTATTTCAAGTATCACAGTATAGAATGCCATCTAAGTAGTATAAATATATATTTTTTCAATTTCAGGAAAGAGGGTTTGGGCTCTGCAAGGTTATGATATCTTACAAGGCTATCCAAGAACTATCCAGAAATTTGGATTCCCACCAACAGTGAAAAAAGTTGATGCTGCATTGTACATTGAACAGACTCAAAAGACTTTGTTCTTTGTTGGAACACATTATTACAGGTAATCATTTTCTCATGAAATGCTGTAGAGCATTTCTTATTTTGAAGAACAGAAAGTAATTTTTTTTTCAAATTTCAGTTATGATGAGACAAGTAAAAAAATGGAAAAAGGCTACCCCAAATTAATAAAAGCCAACTTCCCAGGAATCGGTGGACGAGTTAATGCTGCTTTAGAAAGCAATGGTAATTATTTCAATTTTTTATTTTAAATTAGTGCTTGTTAGTTAAAAGCCAAATGAACTACATGGCATCATCTCCCATTTGTTCAAGATCACTTTAAGTAATTTCTAAATATTTTACTGCTCAAACTCTCCTTATACAAATATGAAAGTCTTTGGATCTTTATGTCTTGCTTTTGTACAGTGTCAATGTGGAAAAAAAATTATCTAGTTTCTGATGGTAGAGAACATAGTAAAGCACACAAAGTATTACAATGCCTTGGCATTGTCACTTCTTCTCACTGTAGGCGTTGCGTAAGTCCCAAATGTATACTCAGTCCTGAAGACTCAGTTGGGCTGCAGGTTTTCACAGCTGAAAGTTTTTATCAGAAGTCAGGTTATTCCTGCAAATGACTTCTTGCTTAGCTGAACTACTTCTTTAATATATATGTATATTTTTTGGTTTCCTTTTGGCTTGGTAATAATTATTCACATAATGGTGGCTGTGGTGTCTTTTTAGTTTTAGGACCACAGTTTTCTAAATGGTCCTGTTTAGGAGGATTTTTTAATGAGCAGACATCATTGTCAATTATAAGTCTGATCATTTTAACAATGACATATACAATAATTTGGCTTGAATTATATCTATTATAAAATGTCTGGAATGTTTTTCTTTTTACTTTGTAACTTAATTCACTAAGTTTACTGTTGCAAATGATTTGGGCAAGAGCAAGCAGAATATGTTTGTCCTGTGATCTCAGAAACAGAACACTACTATTTTAAGAAACACAAAATTTACCCTGTTAAGTTGGCATGGTTGTGCCATGGTTAGCACAACTGCTTCACCGTACTAAGAGAAAAAATTTGAATGCTGGACTAGTTAGTGTTTCTTTGGTGTTTGAACAGTCTCCTAATTTCTGGGTGGTATTCCTTGCACATCCCAAACATGTACACATTTAGTTAATGGGCTTTTCTAAAATAGCAAGATTGGGTCTGCGTATGATTGTGCCCAGCACAGTGCCCTCTATCCAATGGTGACTCCACCCCTACAACTGATACTCTCAGAACATGCCCTGGTATCAGCATCATGAATGCAAGAGCTGATAATAAATGGATGAATGGGACTTTCTGTAATTGCAGGAATAGGCAAACAAGAACTAGAATTTGGCCATAGATTCAATGACTACATTCTTCTAGTTTTATGCAGCACAAGTTGATTTTTTGTAATAATTTGGCAAATAAAAAATCAATAAAGAAAATATAAACAACTGTAGGAATAAAAAGTCCTCGACCACCTATAAATTTGTTTTCCAGCATTGCAAAGTACCACACTCTGTTCAGAAATATATAATTTATTTAATTACTGTGTTTCTACAAAAATAAAAAGTGGCAAATGTTTCAGAGGTAGAACATTTTGTCTGTATAGCCTTCATCAGGCAGGTTGAAATTTTACTTATGAATTAAATTACTAATTTTTAATTATCCAGCTATTCCATTATTATTTTTTTTGTTTTTTTTAGGTATCATGTATCTCTTCAATGGTCCAAGAATATTTGAATATAACTTTCAATCAAAGAAAGTGTCTGGTGTTTTAAATGGAAATTACTTTCTTGGTTGCCAAAAGTAAAAGAAAGCTGTTTTGTTCAAAAAAAATATATTTTTGAACTTTTAAATATCTTACTGTGATTTTTTTATATACTTGCTTACAGTATGTGCGTGTGAGTGTAACTTAGACTGAACTATAATAGTTATCAAGTGTTCAGATTGTTTTTATATTTACTTTGCACTTTTTATATTTTGTAAAAGCTCTTTGCAATTGTTTATTAAAACAAAACTTTTTTTTACTTACCTTACCATGTGTCATTCTTTCTATTGGTATTTCATAATATGTTGTAAATTATAACACATACAATAAATGGCTTATTCCTTTTATGTTATTAGTTACTTCCATTGAATTTCTCCAGCCCTTCTTTTCTGTAATTTTTACTTACAGGTGATGGGAGGCACCGGGAAAATATAAAAACAACAGCATGGCATTGCAATAATACAACATATGCATTTGCAAAATCTGCACTTCTGTCCTTGTGGATTAATTTTCTAAACCAAATATCTTCACAGAAACATAAGTAATCTCCCATTTGAAAAAAAATCTTGTATTTTAATTATTCCTTAAGTATATAACTACCTGCCCACCATTTTCAGTTTCTCTATCTAATCTCAATAAAATGCATCCCTTTTTACTATACTTATTCCCACCCTGAAACTTTAACTAGGTTTCTGCTATTAAAATATTTTACTTATTTACAGCTGTTTACAACTCCATTTCATGTATTTTATATTAGTTTTTCCACAATTAATGTACTTTTTTAGTTTATTTTTACTTACATATTTAATTATTCTTTAGAGCACAACTGTCCCATACATACACTTTCCCAATACACCCATACCTCCCTCCTACAAGGCAGTTCAATGCCCAATAAATCCTGCACCACCATCCTACAGCAAGACTTGGAAGACATGTCTTTTGATCTCCTTTAAAATTTCTTGTACTGCCACAAGGCAGTGGGAGGCCACCTTGTCAAGGCTGGCCCCTATTTTCAGGTTTTCAAATTTGTCTTGCCTGAAGAAAGGGCCTGCATTGCCTCAAAAGCCTGCATATTGTAATCTTTTTAGTTAGCCAATAAAAGGTGTCATTTTACTTGCCTTCTTGCAGACCTTGTAACTTATCCTTATCTTGGTCTAATCTGATCTATGCTCTTTCTTCTAATGTGAACAATGACAACTGTGTTCACCCCAGCTCTGGCCAGGAGCTCATTAAGATGTTCAGGAATGCTCCCAATCTGTGCACCAAAAAAGTAATGCACTATGCAAAACTCCCCATTGCTAATGTAGTTTCTAGCATTATCCAACTATTAATTGATTGTCCTACTATCATGAGTTTAATCTTTTTGTGAATGAGTTTTCTAGTGAGTTACTGGAACTCCTGAACCCAGTCAGAAATGCATCAGAGTTGCTGTCTAGCTACAGCATATAAATTGCTTAAAAAAGCTGGACACATCTAACTCTGAGGTTGATGCCTCGAGACATTGTATATCTTTTAACCTGTGCTTATGTCAAGCAGTAACTCATACTGTATATAGTATGTCTACCTTTTTCAATCGGAGGCACCATAGACACTACTTTAGGGGTGCAGACTATTGCTATAAAGGGTGTCTGGAAAAATGTCTTCTATTTCCTATTGCAACACATGCCAGCTTCCTTCTCTTTAAAATCAATCTCAAGGTGCTACATTAGCTTCTTATTCTTAAAAGTGTGAATCCAAACATCAAACAGGACTGATTATGCAATGGCCAAAATAACACACATTTTGTATTAAACTGCAAAGTCTTTTATTAAGCATTTTAAATGTAAATTTAAACACTGCATATGTTTTCCATCTGCTGTCCCTATAAGTTATACATTCACATGATTTGATCTTTATCTTACTTATATACTGTAGTAATCACAGTGTGAATCTCTATTTTGAACAATCAAGTGCTAGACACTACAAAACATAGATGCTGAATTTGCACAGCCTTGTCTTTATGTTAACCATTTACTATGTAAGTATCAAGGCATTAAAATGTATTATTTTGCTTTAGAAGGTGGACTGTAAAAACTTTTTTATATTTGACATGCTAAAGTGCCTTCTGCATGTCTTCCAGGTTTCTCATAAATAAGGAGTCTTACTTCATAAAAGTACATGTACTATAAGTTCAATGTCTGCAATGACTACCTAGATACTGAATTTTTCTCAATTTATCGGTACTTCTTTACTATATTATCCTATTGTACGTTTGAGTTTTTCATTTAAAGTCACTTAATTTTTCTATTCAAATTAAATATAATATGGTGAATTTCTTGACAACTGTTTAAAAGAAAACCACCACTGTCATCAGTAATCAATTTTGGAAGTGATCAGTAAAAGAAATAACTGAGTTAACAAGGAAAGTTACTTCTGTCTCTTCAAGGTTAATTTATGCCTTGCATCAGATGCTGCTCAGATAAACTCCTAAACCTAAGACTGAAATTACTATAAAAGATACTGTGAAACATTGTATTTTTTAAATAGATGGTCCAGAAGTGAGGGGTGGCAAGTTCCAGCAAGGTCCTACGTGAATGAGAAAAAACACACAAGTGGCCATTTTACTTGTCATAACAATATGGATGGAAGCATATACAAAGTTGAACTAAGAAGACAGTAAGGAATGTTAGCATGCCGTAAATAGTGGCATCAGAGAAAAAGCAAGAGAAGTGAAACTTTGGAGGAAACAGGTGCTACTTCCTTATGATGTTAAAGCGCCGGTGTCCCAGCTAATGACAAGAATGCTTTGCTTTTTAAGCAGGAGAAATGGAAACCTTAATCGGTATGGCAGGAGGTTGAGACATCGCCTAGCCAATAAAGACAGCTGATCAAAGGAGGCTGTGTGATCACTAGGTCACATGAAACGGGATAATAAAAGTCTTAAGAATCAAGCAGGAATCTTATACCAAGTGACAAGAGAATGGGAGATGACTATCCAGAAATACAAACCAATGTTGTAGTGAAGGACATAGGCTGGATCATAGCACTAAAGTCTTCTTGGAAGATGCTAACGAAGATATAAGCAAAGGCAAGACAGAGAAAGAAAGAGGTTAAGGACAGGTAAAACAGTCCGAATACCACAGAGAAATCAAAAATATCAATTGTTATAAGCCAAATACACTGAACGGCAAATCAAAGTTGAGATTATACTATGTTTATTTGTTTTCCTCTAACTAAACTAAAAAATTTGTTTCTAAGTTCTAAGTGAATCCAATGCACAGATCAAGTCCTTTTCATACTCATCTTTTAAATATAAAGTACGCAGTAAAGTCACACATAATGGCAATGTTCGATTACAAGACTAGCAACTAATGTCATTGGAATATGCAGCTTAGAAAAACTAGCACAAAATAGTTGCACCAACAAGATAGCGATAGAATGATGTCACTATGATAACAATAAAATATATTGAAGGGTGCATAAATAATACATAAAGTAGCAGGAACTACAAAATTGATTACAACATTAGGCTCAATTTAGTGGGTGGGGTCAATAGAACTGATTGTTGCAACACATTGAATAAGCACTGCTAGAAACTATCTAAAAGTTCTGGATTTTATGGGGTACAGATGGACCAGGAGTTGTAGTGGTCTTTGTGGCCTTGAGACTTTGTTCATTCATTCCAGACCTAGGAAGTGACAATAGGCTCAGCTGCAAGTCACTCCAGAAGAAGGTTTAAATGCAAGAAATGGGCACTTTGGCAGTCTTTGGGGATGAGCAACTGGGCAAGCAACTCTAACAGTTATTACACTGGATCATGTTCTGTGATGATGGTTTTTCAATGTAAGATAAGAGATAGTGAATTTTGGACCTGAATAGCTAGAATTTTGTTGTTAACCTGTAGAAAAGGGGAAATACTTTTAACTTTTTGTTATCTGCTGTGTTTTGCAGTTCTCAGCTACTCACTTAAAATTAAACAATAGCCTATCGTGTTCCTATTGCTTTATCTTAATTTGTGTAGCCACAAGAACATAAAAAATTATTATTGGATCAAACAATACATGTAGTTGATTAGATCATGAGATAAATGTTATTAAAGACAAATTAATTCAACAAACATTCTTGGTACAAATTCTTGGCTGTTTGGTATAATTGAAATTTATTAATCCTACAGTTTAATGAGGTTGTAGGACTTGTTATTGTTTTATAAATAAATTTAAATTGAGTATCTGTACAGCATTAAACAAAAATTGTCTGCATTCCAGTTTATTTACTGGCACATATCCCTAAGTTAACACCACCATTTGAAGACCTCAATAATCTTTCATCTAAATCTGGAACAGGCTGAAAAAAACAACCTAAGTCAAGTATGAACTGGATACAACAATGCCCCTAGGGTTGTTTTCAGATTTAATTCCATAAATTCCAGGGTTACATCCGCGAAGGATTGAACAGAGGAAGCCCTGTACAACATCATTGCTAGTTTTGAACATGGGCGTGAAAGTTGACAATATTTATAGGACAAAATGCTAAACATTTAACTTCAAGCCTCCACAAGATCAGCCTATACAAGAAAAGGTCTGTTTTGTTACGACAATTTTATCACCTGTAGTTTAGGTAATTTTTCTCCTTAACTAAATAAAAAGACAATAAAGGAAAGTGAATATCTGACTTTTAAAGATTTTAATAGAACAAAACCGGATGTTTAAGTTTGATAGAAGAAAGGTGAAAAATTTGAGTTAAGAAATCATTTCATTCATATATGTAATGAATATGTTAAAATGTTTGAGGGAAGATCAAAAAAATACAGGTGATATCAGTCTTATTCTAATGTCTTTCAACACAAAATGAAAGGAACAATTCTTAGGTGAGAAATGAACAAGGGATAAAGGACACTTGATGAAATGGCAGATGATATGTCCTCTTGAAAACCCATCTAATTATTATTAGTATGAATTTTGTATTATCCAAATGTGTGTGCTCAGCAGGCTGGTTCATTTCTGCACTTAAAAAGGTGTTAAGAACTTGAGAGTTCCCAAGCACACAATCCTGAACAATGACTCAAAAATGCCCACTAGAGAAGAAAACTATCAACCCCAGCTAGTCACTCTCAAAGTACAAAGAAAAAGCTTTATAAATAATACATTTATTTTGCAAAAATGCTCTGTAACACTAAAATAAGTTTTGATAAGCTCACAGCAAAAGGCACAAAAATAGAAACCTTTGTCCCAATACAAATACAAATTGTGAGGTCAAAAACAGAGCAATGGTTCAAAATATCCAGAAAATCACAAAAAACACAAAATAAAGTCAAGACAACTCACCACACCATGAGCCCATTCAGAATGAAACGCAGTTTGCATTGTGGCATTTCTTGTGTGATTTTGGGCTATATAAGAAATACATTGTTGAAGTTGTTGTTTCATAGAAGAATTTGGTAAAAATGGCAACAAGGTATACAGTACTTGGAGAATGTATAGGATTTAGACATTTGTTGAGATCAAGTGACAGAGGGGGACATTTTTTGTACACTGGGTGGTTCCATTTCTCTCTTAGGCAAAGAAACATGTAAATATTACATTTAAAACACAGCCGATGAAGAGGCAATAGGCACCCTTTATTGGGACTGGGGTGAGAAGTTAAAATTTCCTGGGTAATCCTGTTACTGATTATTGTCATGGCTGTCTACAGGATATAGGTATTAGCTGTCTTACAAAAGAATCACTGCTTTGAAGTTTTACCTGGTTAAATATACAAAAAATATAAAATTGTGATAAAAGAACTGCTCCTTCCTTGGAAAATGTTTGTATTTACCTGACTTGGAAATTAACATCTCTGAAAATATTGGTTTCTAAACAGCATATGCGTACTCATTGATAGTTGCTAACAATACATTTTGTTAACTTTTGTTTATAATATTTGTTAAACCCAGGAAATTTGGATGTGCCATTGTTTAATCCATCGTCCTGTTAATCTAGGCAGGGACTGAAGAAGATTTAAAGTTCTGGGCAGGAGCAGGGAGGGAGAGGGATGGTCCACTGAGAACGCTGCCAAGACACTTGGACAGAGCACAGGGGCTCACAGGCAGACGAGGGTATGTGGCTGGCATGACGTGAGGCACAATGACGGCAACACTTACTTCCAGGGAGGAAGAGACAGCTCCACAAGGAGATACCGGTTGTGGGTCCAGCGAGAGTGGGAAGCTGCATAAAAGGACCAAGCAAAGCTGGCAGATGAGAAATGAGGCGTGCCTAGGTCAGAGCAACACAAGGAGCCCAGAGTGGAAAAAAAGGAACGATGAAGAGACTCTGACAGGGATTCAACGATTTGACAAAACTTCTGTTGGGAAACGAGTGTCCGGTGAACAGACTGCATCCGTGGACAGTTGGATGATTAATTGTTGGGATAACACAGTGTGCAAACTGGACCACTAAAGGTTGTATCCTCCACTTCATGTTTTTAACTGACTTTTAGAGTATGGACTGTGTGCTTTCCTTTTAAAAAAAGGAATTTTGTTCCTGATATTGTTAGATTTTTTTTATGTTCATTTATCTTTTTAATGTACTTTATAATGTCTTGCATAATAGAAGTTCCTGTTGCTTTTCCCGTAATTACTGTTTTGGTTTTCATTGTGTGTTTACTCACCGCCCAATTTAAAGAAACCTGTGTGCTATTATTGGTAAATTTCAAGAGTACCCAGTCTCTTAATAAAACTGGGTGGCAAAGTCGGATATTTTAATGGTGTCTAAGTTAGATTGCCTGTAAGTGTGACCAGACACCTGTCACATAAATTTTGGCGTAGCCGGCAGGATTGGGTTTTGTGAGTAACGCACTTGGAAGTACTAGGCATATATATATATTTTTTAATCATTTTTATTTAGTTATTGATTTTGCGGGGTAGTTTCACTGTGTTTTTGTCATCATGATGATGCCTATTTTTGCTGGTGCACCTTGGATTGCCAAGTTTAGTGAGGATAAAGGTGATTTTGTAGCGGGGCTACATAGTAGTAATAGTGTTGTCAGTGTTAGTCTGAGTGTGTCTTGTTTCCATCGTCCCGTTTGCTGTTTATGTGTGTGTCAGTGAATGTCATCCCCGTGAAGGGTGACGGATGATGGAAAGAAAGCGCAGCCCCAAATTGGAAAACACCTGTTAACTATCAATCAATTACATCCGGCACAGGACTATTTAAGCAATCAGGAGGAAACGAGAAGGAGAGATGAGAATGAAGGAGACCATTTTTCACCATCACAAAACCAACTTACTTGCTCTTTTCCACATCGCGCTTTTGCACTAGTTTGTTTGCATTCCACCGGACTTTCTTCCATCCCTCATCAACAGAGACCCCGGGGTCAGATTACATCATCCACCACGCGCCGAGGATTCACGGTGAGGTTGCTCCATTTGCCAGGAAATTCAAACAAATCACTTATCTTTCGTACAGTCATCCGTATTCAGGACAGTTTTTATACCCGGACTCTAATTCACAATCATCAGCATTTCCGTATCCATTTATTTGTATTCGTGTTTTGTGTTGTTATGTGTTACTGGGACAAGGGAAGGTTTTGTTATTATATATAAATATGGTGTTGGCACTTTATTAGTTTGGTGGTGGACAACCATAGTTATATATATGTATTGTTCGTATGGTATTTGTATTTTTGTTATTTCATTTAATATAATTAATCATTTTAATTTTACATATCTGCTTTTGTGTGCCTATGTTTAATCCGTCGATTGGGGGAAAAATTGTATGTGTTAGAGGTACGGCTTGATATTTAGATTCAACCTCAGTAATTTATTCAGGCCACAGGTCTTGGAGGTGTAGCTGCCGGCTGGGTAAGGGATCAGTCGTTACAATTTGAAATATGCCGAGTGGAAGGAACAGATGTAAGGGTTATTAGAAGCAGCTGAATATGGGTACACAGGGTGATTTTTAACAACTTAGCCTTGTTCTGTGGTATTGGCAAATTTAAAAGGATAGATGTTAAGAGCAGTAAAGTCTATATTTATTTAAGATAGTAGTAAATTAGTTCAGATCCTTCACTATATTCTGCATCATATGTAATGTTTGCTGCTGAATTAGTCAAAGTTCAAAAACACTGTTTCTAAATTATCATTTCATAATCAGTCTTCAATAACTGTAAAGTTTTATGGTCAAAGCGCACCTGGCAGAAGATCTTATGAGTAATGTTTAACGGATAAATAATGCTGAGAAATCATTGAGAAAAAGCTTAGATTTATTTTGAGCAAGGTTGAAAAAATGGCTTGCCCCAAAATAGGGAAGCAAGTTATTGATATTTGAGCAGAAGGGACAGGGAAATATAAAGAGCCTAATGGTTAAACAAGTGAATAATCAAGCATAAAGCCTGGAAATCAAGAATATTAAATGACAAAATTAAAACTGAAGTTCAAAATATCAAAGAGAACAATAACAAAGCCAAAACGCTAACTGAAAAATACCTAATTAAGTTTCACAATAGAACTGGTTTGTTGTTTTTTTAATTCATATACATGGACTGCAAAATTACTTGGACATTTTTTATAGTGTGTTGTTCGTGTAATGACATAAAGTGACACATAGACATCTAAACATATCATCGACAACCCCATCTCATAATCTCTTCTTACATCCCTGGCCTCAGTATCTGTCATCCCTTAGTTGAGCCTTTGCCCCAACTCACTTACTGGCAACTAATCTCTGGGAGCCACTGGCACGAAGCAGCCATTCAACTCCACAGAGAGTTACTTCTGGAGTCACTGCTGTCTGAGTGATCTTACATTATGTACCCAGAACTTCTTTTGATGGACCTAGGTACCCCTACATTCTTGAGTTTCTATATATGGTTACAGGGCTATACACCCTTGGTGCTCTAATACATCCTTCCATCTGTTGCTACTCTTCCTTCTATGGATCTCAGCTGGCCTTCTTCCCATGCCCTATGAGCTCTGTTTTCCTTTAGTGCCAGTAGACTTCATCAGTACCTCTTTAGCATATATTGCCTAGTACTTCTTGGAAGCTCTTTAACCACTGACAGGTTGTGTTTGTCAGCTGTTTCCAGGGACTCAAACATTTAAAATACCATACCATTTTCTAAGTATGATTAATCCTGAGCAATAACAAATGTTTTTAATTATAAGATCCTAGTTTGCTCTGGAGTTGAAAAATAAGACCACTATTCCATATCCTGTAGAAAACTTGAACAGATCCCTCTTAATTATATTATTTTTTAGTTTAATAAAATGATGTATGTACCAATGTGACAAAGGCAAGGATATTATAATTTGAGGACACAGATTTCATTGAAATAATTTCAATAATAGCTAATAGCTAGTAGTTAAGGATGTTTTGATGTATTGCTTGCACCAAAAACTAAATACTTGATATTTCAAAGAAGGTGAGTGTAAATGTACAAATGATCTAATTTTAAGAGTGAAATCGACAGTAATGCATTATAATATTCAACTTATATTAGATTGGTACCAAAACTCAGATTGGAACAATAGGAGTTTGGCTAAAACTACGAGGGTGATGAACATTCTAACTTTTTTATTTAACCTGACCTATTAAACACTACACATTCATACACTTCTTTTTAAAATACACAGAAAACTGTAGTCATGATCTTTAAAAAAGCTGGTGATGAATGAAGACTTCATTTCCGAACAGTTTGTGCAATGAGTGTAATGAGTCAGAGAGTTTTCATTATAACTTTAATAATATATAACTAATCCTTTACCGAGTGTTGATGGCCGTGCTCAAGCGTGACACACTTTGGACAAACTTCCATCTTGAGCTCACTGCTGCCAGAATACACTCAGGTTACCTGTGACCCAAAGTGAGACTTTGAAGTTCATTCCAGGAAAATTAATCAATAAACAAGTGCATTTGTGAGCATATTGTAGGTGTATAATGAGATTTGCTTTGAATGTTGGCAGAATTTTCTAGTGAATAATTCTTGTTGCAGTGATTGATTGCTTGTATTATGCACCACCGGAGGGCAAACTTTATGCCTTACAATAAATAAGACTAAGCAAACTGGATGCAGTCCAAAAATAAAATAATTAATGGAGATTGGATGTCAAAATGAGAAACCATTCATGTACCATGGTTAAAACACAGGTGTTTTATGGACAGTCATTTTTTTCTACCTTACAAAGAACAAGGAGACTGTCTACACCATAAATTAACACTGCTGCTTTAATTTTGTAAAGCCAATTTTATGTTCAACCCATTAGCCTGAATTGGATTAAGCATAAGAATGGTACTGTTATGTTATGTTTTTTTTTTTTGCAAGAATATAGTGATTAGCCCTGCCTCACAATCCAGCATGGAGTTTGTATTGTTTTGATTGTTTTGGATTGTCTTTGATTGGAGTTTGAGGATCTTCTCATAAGTGCCACCTACATGCCACACAGGCTAATGCTTTGACATGTAGAAATCCATCAGTGAAGAGCATGCAAAGTCAGAGATGAAATAAAAGAGAACTAGAGATGCATGGAATAAGTTAATAAATAGAGTGGTAAACAGTAGAACTTTAAGGGCTTTCAAACCTTTACTTGATGTTATTTTGAAGGAATTAAATGGATAGGACTGGTGAACTCTTTTGGGCCAAATGGCTTGTTCTTGTCTAGATTATTTGAATGTTCTAAAGAGCTATGAATATACTTATTTCCCCAAAGACTGTACTTTTACAAGATTCCATGTCACTATGTACTGTCACTTATGTGACAAATAAATGTGTTTTCCAGCTGGAACGGGGATTGGTGCTGCCCTCTAACTCTTTCCCCTTTCCCCAACAGACCAGTGGAAGATTCCATGCACTAACTACTGTTTCGGTCCTTAGGAGGCACACAACACTTCTTTTACCGGTCATCTAGAATCCGCCTCTTCCAAAGACAACACTCTCTTTTCTGGACAACTAGAACCCACCTTCCGAAGATAATTTCCTCTTCTAGTCATCAGGATTCCACCTTGCCACCATCATCATTTCCTTTATCCTGCCTCTTCCTGTCAGTTCCATATATTTGTCAGCCATTTTGTCACCATCTTCAGTTGTGTTGTGAACTGAAGTCTGTGGAGACGTATTAACTTGTCTCTTTCCTTGCTTACCAAGTATACGGGGCAGAATCTTCAAACCTTTATGCTGTTTTCTTGTCTCTTTTCACAATGCATAAACATGGATTCTCTGAGTCACCTCTGACAATGGTACCTAGAGAGATTACATTGCCTTTGTCACCACTGACTGACCCCTGCAACCAGAGACTATGCATCACCTTAGCTTTTAGTCCAAACTAAACATTCATTCAATGATTGCTAGCTAATTAACCCTGCTCAACATGTGTTTGAAAGTTGACATCCTTGTAAATAAAAATTGAAGCAGTTTAGTTCATTGACTACATTAAACAGGAAGAAATCAAATGAAAAGAGAAGTATTTTAAATGAAGCTCAACATCAGAAACATACTACTTAAAACTCCTTATTACTGCAATTGCTGCTTAATAAATTATTTAAATCTTCTTTTAATTTGAGATTTTGATGAACTGTCTTGGTTTTCAAGCCATTAGAACCCTGCTATAGTTCTTTGCTCATACTGTATATCGTTAATGTTCTTACATGCTTCTGTCTCGTGCTGTCTATCTATCTATCTATCTATCTATCTATCTATCTATCTATCTATCTATCTATCTATCTATCTATCTATCTATCTATCTATCTATCTATCTATCTATCTATCTATCTAACCTGATCAAAAAATAATTGGAAAGATGCCCAATAGTACAGCCCATCAGGAAATGTCCCATGAGCCCAGAAGGCCAGTGCATTCCTGAGTGTAGTTAACATTAGCTAGCAAGCTACAAACAGCTTAGTTTAGCACAGCCTGTGCTTTCATGTCAGTGACGACACCAAGCTACCTTATTTTCAAATGAACAGAGAATGTTCTGTGTATGTGACTAATTATGGGGTGCAAGGATGATTGGTGTTTTTAATATGTGTCCAATCACCGTGTGGAACTTACTTCTGCTCTCTGCCATCTTGATGGTGCCCTTTCCCCAGCAAGCTCTTTCCAGCTGTGCAACCCCTAACAATAATATTTAAAGAATGGGAAATGCAAAGAAAGTGAATATTACTTAGCATAACAGTAAACCTTAAGGAAGCACAGCTATTTGTCACAACATACAATTACTCAATCAAACAGTTTGGCTTCTTATTTTACCACACCTGATACCAATTCAAGTCTAGTTTGCAAAATTATTTCTTTAAAGACCTCTGCACTATTATATTTTTGATATATGTCGATAACATCTGGGATTTCCACCATCATACAGACACACGATACAGTCAAAGTCAGCACAAACTGGATTTCTCACAGGCATGAATCACTTCCACCTGATTAGCCACAGACTAGGGAAGTGTCAACAAGTAGTCATTGCTGTGTTAAAGTTAGTAAGTCCGTGGGATATAAAATAACTTATATTACAGCTTCTATCTATCTATCTATCTATCTATCTATCTATCTATCTATCTATCTATCTATCTATCTATCTATCTATCTATCTATCTATCTATCTATCTATCTATCTATCTATCTATCTATCTATCTATCTATCTATCTATCTGTCTATTGTGACCACAAGGGAGTGGAACTAAGCCCCAAACCTCAGACACAATATCACCCAACACAGTCCTGGGTTCAAACAAAGGATTTTATTATGCTGAAATAGCTCACCAAATGTGCACAGTCAGCAAAACCACATTTACAAAATAAGTGAATATCTTTCTCTCCTTCTGGTCCTCCTGTTGAGTGTTGAGGAGTCAGAGTCGGAAGGCTCCTTTTAACTCGGACCTCAAAATGCTTCCGGTACCATAGCATGCCCTATTGGAAACCAGGGAGATCGTCCTCCAACAGTGTCCTCTAACAACACCCAAGGACAACAACAGTACTGTACTCCTGGACTTCAATTCCCATGTAACCCTATGGGTGTCCAAACTGAGACGCCTCAAGTGGACCACTGCCACCTGTCATATGGGGAACTGCTATTGGCCTCTGGCTTCTGCTGGTCCATCCCATATATTCCTCTGGCCAGCCAAGAAGTCATTTTCTTGTCCAGCCTAAATGCCTGTCTGTCCTCCATGGTACTTACACTACCTATCTATATATCTATCCATATTCTTGCTCACTTTAAATTTTATAGGAATGAGCTTATAAAGACCCAAAACAGTCAGAAACCCTGTTTAATTGCTAAGAAGGCAACTAGGAAGACACAACAAAAAATACAGCTGCAAAAAGAATTAGAACTCGGGAGACAGTACCACAGTGAATTACTTTGTGCTGGTCAACAGACTGATGCTGACTTTCTGCTTTCTTCCTACTGTTAAAGAATGGCACTGGAAGAAGAAATGAGACAGAAGTGATGTCCTTGTGTTCCACCTCATCAAGGGTAAGGGTGAAGGGGAAAACAGGTTACTGATGGTGTCATCTATCTATCTATCTATCTATCTATCTATCTATCTATCTATCTATCTATCTATCTATCTATCTATCTATCTATCTATCTATCTATCTATCTATCTATCTATCTATCTATCTATCTATCTATCTATCTATATTTTTTATGTCTTATTCATTTTTTCATATTTAGACATCAAAGGAAAGGCAATACTTTGATAACTGAATGATTTGTTTCATGCTTTAACAATTTGTTTTAATGGTTCCCTGTTACCCTTCTCCTTTCTTGGCCATATAAGGAATGCTTTTCCGTGTCGGATCAGACAAGGAAAGGAATGGAAAACAAAGCAAACCAAGGCAAGTACCTGCAAATAAAGTTTAAAATGGTTCTTCTGTTTTTGATCGCTTGAGCAATACTTAAATACAAAAGCCTAAGGTGCTGTTGAAAAAACTCTGTCACCTTGTCAATGTTTCCTTCATTTTTTTTTTTTTTTCGCAGTGTCTGCTTCTTTATCTATCTGTGCTGTAATTATGACTCACATGCTACTTTTTTCACTTCGGTAGGTGCTCTGCCCCTTCTAATGTTTCCCACCACCAATGTTTTTTCCTATGAGATGTCTGGCCTGCTAACAGAGGGGGAGTACTGTAAGGCTATTTCACCTGCGTACATCTTAGATAAACAAAGGTGTGTACCTGATTAGGTAATGTAGGATATGCACATTTATGGTACCAGGAAGAAAACTTATCTCAGGCAGTAACTGAAGAGTGAAGTTTAACAGTGCACATTTTAAAAGAATAGAAGATATGAATGACAAGACATGCTCATATATTTTTTTAGTCCTTAACTTATTTATCTCTATACTTACATAATGCATTATCTGTCCATTTTGAAACATGCTTTATCCTATTTGAAATCAAGGGTAACTGGAGCTCATCCCAGCATCAAAATCTGAAAGGAACTTTATAGTGTACATGATGCTGGGTGAAGCTAGGATGCACTTAAATACAAAACAGTATAAAGAAAAATCAAACTAACAGCTTGTCTTGAAACTCTGACAGGTAAACAAACTCCTCAGAAAGAATCCATATAATCCAGTAATGCAAAACAGTATGATCTATGCCCCTGCTCCATGGATTAATTAGGTTTTTCATTATGTCTAAGTGTCCCCCAGGCCCGATTCCTGTTACACTGGACAAAAATTATTCAAGTTTTGTTTTTTAAGAGAAATCATTTTAAGAATGCTTTAGTAATATAAGCTCTTAAGTTTATATTGTTCTTGAATTTTTAACTTTTTCAGGGCGTAGCTGCTGCCCTTGAATAAGCACCTTGAATCTATCAAATTACTAAACTGCAGACTGCCTTATAAATCCATATATTGAAGGGGCTTATGTGATTTCCGTGTGGTTATCAGGTATTTATTAATGAAGCATTGTGTAATCTAAGCATCCTATGAAGCCTTTGTCTAAAGAGGAAATGGTGGCATAGTGGCTATTGCAGCATAGCATAGGTATTCGCATGTTCTTTGCTGCATGAGATGCATCTAAGTTAAAATCTTTTGTTTATTTCTGGAGTCTGAAGTGCCTTTGTGAATGAGAATTGTGCTTGACTGGGGATCTGAGGTTTCCATTACAGCTTCCTGAAATATTTTTGTTGAATCTGAAAGACAGCTTCAAGCTTCAGATTGCTGTGAATTTAGAGAAACATAAAATGAATGTTTATTTAATATAACACGTTTAACCACTTTAATGATGCAGACACCTTGCATTAGTTCAATTGAGCTAAAAATGGCTTGCTCTAGATTTTTGTTTGCACTAAGCTCCTGATGCTTCTCATTTAAGTGTCCAACAATAGCATTAATGGATTCCAAGTGTGCTGATACTTCTTTTCCATCATTTTAATGCCCTGGTGAAACCCTTCACAACATCTGTCATTGACTACGCCAAAATTAGCATGGAATAAGTTCAAGTGTGAATGTAGAAAAATTAAATTTTAAGAACATCTTCACTTCATGGTTTTATAAGTTCAAAGCATGTTGTCAACCAACTGGACGTAGTTTGGTGCTCTATAGTTGACAATATTCTCAACAACATCCTTGAATGTCATCCATGTGATTTTATCCAGTAGATCTTTGAACTGCTTGTCATTGATGATGTCTTTGACTTCTGGACCAACAAGAATTTCTTCGTTAATCTTGGCAACAGTTATTTGTCTGTCTCAGATATTGAAATTCTTCACCTTCCTTATTCATCACTTTCACAAAATCTTTCATCATTCCAAGTTTTATATAAACTGGAGACAAAAATATCTTTGTAGGGTTGAGTATTAGTTTAAATGTCACACTTTTCTTCACCGGCATCAAATGATTACATAGCGGATAATTCTTTTCAGTGTAATGGGACTCTTTAGCATGGTAGTCCCAAATGAAACAACAGTACTTGTTGTATCCGAGCTGCTTTCCTAGAAGCCGAGCAAAAACAGATGTTCCAGTTGCAGTTGTTGCACTGTATATGCATTCTTACAATACGAGTGGAAATCACAAAAATATATGATTGCAATAAAACAGTATGTTATGGAAAAATTTGCCAAAAAAAATGGCAAAAACGGTAAGATAAATCAGGAAGTTTTGTTTGTTTGTTGTCCAGTCTTATTAAATTAACTTTCCACAAATATGCATCAAAGTTGTTGTTGTGATCTGCTTATACAGTTGCCACCCATCGGCAGGAACTTGCAAATACTATGGCACTACTGTAATAGTTAAGTTTGTCTCATTTACTTTATAAAGGCAATATGATCATTTATGTGTGCTCAATGGAAGTATAAAGTTATGACCGGTTAGCAGAAAGCAAAGCCTTATTTTGGGATAAAACATTTAAGGTAAAATATGAAAAATGCTTCAACTGAATCACTTCAATATATTCTCCTACAGCACACTTCCACTTTCAAGCTCAGATTCCATTCATTCATCTAGTATTGAAACCACTTAATCCAGTAAGGCACAATGTATTTAGAGAGTAGAGTCAAAATGGAACACAGCAAAACAAAACTGACGACAAAATCATTAAATATCTGTACAGCCATCCATTTTCTGAACCTGTTGTGAAAATGTGTCAAGCTTTCCAAGATTGAAATATGAACAGAGAAGCTCGAAACAAAACTCCCAGACAAAGACCCACATCAGCAGGTGAACAACAAATGTTCATGTTAGGCCCTACAGCAGGAGCTAGGGCTGTCGGGCAGTAAGCAGTGCTTTTTGTATTGCCCAAGAATAGAAAAGGCAAGGCAATCAATATTTAAAGTAAATCATGATGGTTAGGGTAGATTTTGAGGCAATTGCTCCAGTCTGCTTGAGGGTAGATAGCCAACATATGCCATTAGCATCTGACACTTTACCTAGAAAGATAGATGGTAGGCAAAAGGCCTTAATAATTTATTATTATTCTTATCTGGCTAACCTGGCCAGGTTCCTTTCTTAATGGAATGACTGCAGAAGACTGGCAAGAAGCCAGTAGTTCCTTGCCCAACTATTTTTGGAAGCATACAGTTTCTGATAAGATGGAATAAGAGTGTATTCCAACTTTAAAGGAATGAACCACTGTCAAGATTCCAATAAGGACAATAAGATTTGGGGAACCAAGATAGAATGTCCCTGAAGTGAAAGAAGGTCTATCCCTTACCTTATGAATGACCATGGGTTTTTGCTAAAAGCAAACCTAGGAGGTGGCTTACAGCTGTGCCATTCAAGAGACCAATGTGAGTAAGGATGGTAGTTGAGACAAAGACTCACTGGTTGAAAAAAGAGAATCCAGGACCATTATGGGTGCTGAGAAAATAAATGTGTGGTGGTACTTGTGGTAGGTGTGTATAAGGAAGACTCAGACCCCCACCTAGACAGAGATAAAAGCCAGTAGATGTAGATAGTCCAAGAGGGCTTTTTATTTTTACACTTTGTGGTTTACGTTATTTATTACTCTCATTTGACAAAATAGATTTGTTTAGTGCAACATCTCTTACATGTGTGGAGCCACAAATTCTCATGGATTGTGATAAACTGTCCATCATACAAGCAGTGGTCACAAAGTATGGCTTTGGTTAGGGTTCAGTAAGGCAACAGGAAAGAGACAAAAGCAAACACTGGTAGAAAGAAAGAGCTCTGGATGGAAGTAGTAAAATCTCGTGAATTTCCTGGAAGGCCGGGAAGAACACATGAGAAGAAAAGACTGAAGTACAACCTGGGAGAAAACACACAATTTGTTTTTTTTTTGGATTGTATTAATTTAATAACAAATAACATTCCATACAAAACACACGATTTTACCGGAATGCTACAGGGAAAGCAACCCTGAAGACACCAGAATATCCGTGTCTACCTGAAGAGGGAGACTGAGGCCATTGTGTCTGGTCAAAAGAGTACAGCACACAGTCTCAGAGAAGAAAGACACCAGCAGCTAGCTGTCATAAAACTTATTATACATCATTTTTCACCCTTGTGGTTAAAAACACAAGCAGTGGAGGAAGTTGCCTGTACCGATAAATGATCTTTCATTTTGTTCCCAACAAGCAGGTAAATCAATGTGTGGGACACAGAAGCGTACATGCTTTTGTTTCCCACAGTGAAGTGGTGCTATGGTTCAGCAACAGTGAGTGATCACATTAAGTTTATGATGAAACATTTCTATCTTAACAGTAGTGGAATTTTCAGTAATGACATTGTGTCAATTCACAGCACATAAGTGGTCAATTAATATTTTGAAGAGCATTACAACAAAGTGAACCATACAACATGGTTGTCCTAGTCAACAGATTTCAGTCCAGCAGACCACTTAATGGAAATTGTGAAGAAGCACTGAGATGACTTTTTCCTCCACCATAATCAAATCTATGTCAAAGTGCATTGAAGCTGTCTCTGGTAATTCATGGTTGCCTATTGCTATATTAAAACAACTTATGTAGAGGCTTTGTGGGTGACAAACTTAGTAATGGGCAATAGTTACCTCATCTCAAATATATTATTTTATTCATTAATATCACAATTGTAAAATGCATACTGTAAATAAAAAGGAAGCTTTCTGGACACTCAAAAAAGGGTTCAACTGTCTTTAAAAAATGTCTTCTACTGGGTTATCAAACTTGTATACCAAATAGCTGAAGAGCCCACTGCATATAAGAAATAAGCTAATTACAATAAGCAAATCAGGTACATGTAAGTAAATAAAATAGAGTCACACAAGTGAAACTAAAAGTTTACCTTCCCCATCAGGTGTGGCAACCTCATATATTTTTTTACTTGCCTAATGACTGGGATAGCTTGCCAACTTGCCCATCTCCTAATGCCCAGAAACTTTTAACATCTTTAACCACTTCTTGTTCTCTCTTAGTTGCATTTCTTTCCTGTCAGTGAGCTCTTGCCCAACTCTCCTATTGATTCCAGATAGTTACAGCATCTTTGGCGAGATGAGCCAGAGCAAAACAAACTTACATTCATTTGCTTTTTCTGGGCTTCTTACTCTTTCCAGTCAACAGAGCGCTCCAGCTGTTTCTATTCTGAAACCCCCGGAAGTTATTTATTAATTTTTGCAACATAGTTTGGCCTTCAAACATGTCCCTCTAAGTCAATCCTCTAGAGTGATACCTACAAAGGGTGAAATGACCTAATATGGCAGCAAATGTACCAGGTCAGATACTCTCTAAAACATAAAAGTGTGTAAATTCCTTGTAATGGTAGCATGTTTTTTCCTTTGGCCTGCAAAAAGTTTGCAAAGAAACCAAGACAATTTATAGAAGATAATTGAACTGAGTTACAAGAAATAAGACTCAAAAGAAAGGGTGAAGCATATCTTATTCTCTTAGTGTTATGTTAGAAATTCTTCCAACACATTGAGATGCTGCTGTCATTTAAACGGCTAATGAGTGAGCTTGTCAATGGCAGAAGTGCAGCCTGGAGTAATGTTCATGTTGAACTGGATTTGATGAATCATGTAATAATTCAATAATTCATGTAAAAATTCAAAATTAAAAGGAGCAGCTCATTAAAAATTTCAAGTTTAGCGGGGTTTCTTGAGGGAGACAAGCAGTAAGGCTTTACGGAATTAACTCACCATTATACAAATACCAGACCTTCGAGTACATTTAGACAAAGCAGGAGGTTGTGTAATTTTTTTGAGTAATGTTCAAGATAGCTGTGAATTCAAGAATGATATGATATTATCATTTAGAAGGAGATTCATTCACAGAACTATCTTGAATAAGTCATATCAGTACAGCTGCACACTGTGACATCACAAAAAGCAAATACTGTACTCAAAAGAGCAAAAGTAAACTCCAACGTGGTATGCCGAATATAATATGAGTTCTCAATGCCACCTAGTGGACTGCAGAATAAATGCAAAAAAGTTTATTTTGAATAAAAAATAATAATAATAAGTTAATTTTTATTTTGTTATTTTGAAGCATGAAAAGTGTAAAGCTGCTCATCTATTCAAAATGAGAATGAAACATTTTACATGCTGAAACACATTGGCTGTGTGCATTTGTGCCAGTACTAAAATCTATTAGCTTTTTACTTCTAATGGGTGGCATGCTGGTGCCCTACCCTCACATCTCCAGCATCCTGACTTAAAATCCTAACCTGGTCAACATGTGGAGTTTCTGTTTTTCTGTGTCCTCTGGTTTTCCTCCTTCACACAAAAGATGTCTGTGCAAGGTTGATTGCCATCAAAATGAACCTGGTGGGTGCCCCTTCCAGAGACATTTCCTACCCTGAGCCATGTGAACCCTAAACTGGATGACGTGAATCTGATAAACCATAAATTGAGAATGTGTAGTGGCACAGCATTTCTCAATGTTTTACCCTTTCATGAAAAGATAAGGTGTGCATCCTTAGCAAAGCCTGAAGCTAATATCTTTTCTTTTTACACATCACCAGTTCACAGAGAGCATCCTATTTAGGACCTAAATGGAATTTCAAATGCTGGAGGACAGACAACAACAGTACATTAGTTTGGAAAATTAAAAAGACATTGTCAGACTTGGGGGCATAGGGAGCATTTTATGGGCTTGTGTCGAAAAAATACAGGCAAGGAGTGTGTGATGCCACCACTAACTGCTGTTCCATCTATTTCCTTAGACTGGAGGAAGAGGAAAGGCTGGAGGACAGCTGTGTCATGATCAGGCCTGAATTTTGGGTTCTTATAACCTTTTCCTATAGTAGAAGCCATTTTACGTACAATTGTTAGGTCACATCCCGCATTTCTACAGGTGTGGTCTCTGGGGTCGTGACCTCGAGTTCATCAGTAGACAGGATAAAAGGTAAGTGGTTTCCCTGAAGCTTATCTGATTTGTGGATAAATCCTTTCAAAATACTTATAGTATTCCTTTTGTGACTTGTTTTTGTGTTTCGGTTTTTGCCTTCTTGCCTGAATTTTGACTGTGATTTTTTCCTCTTGTCTGAGTTTTGGTAATATTTTAATTTATTTGTTTTGTTTTACCTTTTGCACACATCTCCCGATTAAACTCAAAAAATTTGTTATCTATTTCCTGCTGAGTCAGGACAAACTGACATCATTTCTCTGCCGGCCAAAACCCTGCCCTTCCGGTCCGTACAATATACTGTATAATTGTCAGTTCCACTACAAGTCATTGAACAGACAAGGACCACTTTGGAGGAATCCAGAGCTCCAACCTTCTGACTTTTTTTTGTTTTTTTTTTAACAACACGGCAAAGCACCAAAATGAACACCATTGTGCTTGAGCAAATGTTTTCTTCCAAAAACTGCAATTAATCAGGGATTCCTTTGGGTCACCAACCCTCATTTCCTATTTATGTTCTCCTTTTTACAATATCTTCATGTTAGACATGCTGCATATTCAAGAAATTACAAGAGTTTTTTTTTTAACACTCTTGAAATCTTTAAAAAAACAAAAACAGTTTTATGACAAAATGTGTAACTGTTTAGGGAAAATTTCATACCCTGCAATGGACTGGTGTTCTGTCCAGGGAATCGTTCCTGGCTTGTGCCCTGTGCTAGCTGGGATAGACTCCAGCACCCCCCGTAACCTGGTTCTGGAATAATCGGGTTAGAAAATGACTGACTGACGTAACTGCAGCTTATGATCCCTCATACTTATCTGCGAAAGCTAAAAATCCATATATGATTGGTGAAGAGCTCAATTTTCCAATCACAATTTAAATAACAGAAAATGCTAGTAAAAAAAAAGTATGAAGACAAGCTACATAAAATTATTCTTTCAAATGATACAGTTACTAATAGAATTAGAGAAATTAGCAATGACTAACTCCAGCAAATTATTGCAAGAATAAATGACAGTCTGAGTTTGAAGATTAGATTAGATAATTTAATTAATCCCATGGGGAAATTTAATAGATTCAACAGACATTACAGACTTGGCTTAATTGTTGGCATGTGTCAGCTATTGTTATGACGTGTACGAGAAAACACAAATGATTCTCATAAAGGGTCTGGGGCACCTGAAGGCAAACCCTGTATATTGAATGGTGCACAAAAGGCCCAAAAGAAAATGCGTGGTAAAGCGTTGTTTCATAGACTGATCTGCATGTGGAAATTTTTGGCTATGATGGTTTCTGGGAGGAAGAGGCAGGTATAGTTGGTCGGTACCTGGAAGTGACATCATGGATGTTGGCCCGTCAATCTTTCTTTCTACAGAGGGGAAAGAAGAGATACCATTATAGTACACTGCCCCCTGGTGGCCTGGGTTAATATTGTTATCGACTAAGCCTGTGAGTTGTTCCCCAAGCGCACATGATGTGACAGACGGTAGTGTACATGAAGACTTGCTCTTCTGTCAGTTGTTAAATTGATATATAAGAGGTGAAGATATTTTTCTAAAAGTGGAAGATTTTTTTTCAGGAAAGAAGTTTTGAAATGGAGTGACTGTGTAGGTGTGTGTACCGATGGTGCTGCAGCAGTGACAAGAAGGGATATAAGATTTGTAAGCAAACTTAAATCTGCTGGTAACAGACACATTACTTTTACACATTGTGTTGTTCATTGAGAGGGACTGCTGACTAAGAACATTTCTGCAGATCTAAATGCAGCTCTACAAGATGCCTAATTATTAAAAGTCATGCATTTCATTGGTGTCATCTTTGATTCCTTCCTTACTTATTCCACCCACATAAACCACATTAAGAAACTTTCTTACTTCCATCTCCATAACATATCCTGTGTTCACTCTTTCCTCTTCTTTTCTAATTCTGAGAAACTTGTCCTTGCTTTTATCACATCCTGCAACGATTATTGAAACTCTCTACTGGCAGGTGCCGCTTCTGATCTTATATCACAACTCCAGTTGGTCCAAAACTCTGCTGTAAGAGTCCTTACACAAACCAGTAACAGTGAGCACATCACACCCATCCTGATTTGCCTTCACTGGCTTCCTGTGGATTGAATATAAAATTCTATTAATAACCTGCAAAGCTTTAAGTGGCCTTACACGGGACTACATCAGTGACCTTCTCCATCATTATGCTCCTGTTCGCCCACTAAGGTCCTCTGATTCTGGAAATCTTGTTGTGCCTCCCACTAACCTGCACTCTATGGATGACAGGACCTTCAGCTGTATAGCACCCAGACTTTAGAATGACCTCCTGAAATTAATTAGATCACCTGACTCCATTTATTCCTTTAAAAAACAACTTCAAACTCATCTGTTCAAGAAGACTTTTACCTTAACCTAACTTTCGGCCCCTTCGTTCAGTTTACCTCTCTGTCCAGATGCCAAGTATAATTTGTGTGTGTGTTAAACCATAAATTATGTTATTTGTTCAAACTTTTCTTTTTGTATTGAATTTAGAATTTTACTTTGGTTTATTGTCTTTCATTCTATTTAAACCTTTGTATATCCTGTATTTATCTGTTTTAATGCAAAAAATATTTGTATCCAATGTTACATATACCTTGTTCTTCTTTCTGAGACTCTGTGAAACACTTTGAGCATGGGAAAGGCACTACATCAATAAAATGCGTGATAAAGCGCTATTTCGTATGCCTCATTTCCATGTGGAAATCGAGTCTGCCCCAAGGTGTTGGTATTTTTGGCTATGATGGTTTTTGGGAGAAAGAGACAGGTATAGTTGGTTGTTACTTGGAAGTGACATCATGGATGTTGGCCCATCAATCTTTCTTTCTACAGAGGGGAAAGAAGAGATACCGCTATAACACACTACCCCCTGGTTATTGTTATTATTATTCATTACTATAAAATTACTATTTACTCTATATATATAAAATCCTAAGCCTAAAAGTGCAACAATTTTGTGCAACAATTTTATGTGACTTTTTTGTCACGCTTTAAATCGGGCTTATTTTAAAACCTACATATACAGTTTAGTTTGGTATCATTCTTCTCAGAATTTATAGAACTTTAATGTGATGTTGTTAGATTTTCAGATTCTTATTCCGTTTTTAAATTATAAACTAAAAAATATCAAGAACTCACATCGCGCGAAAACAAGACTTTGTGCCAAGAGATTTACCCACACCCGGGGCCGGAAATAAAAGACAAAGAGTAGGACAGCTGCTGTACAGGCTTTTAAATGTTCGAAGTGCCGCTCAAGATGCAGATCACAGCAATCAGCACAGGCAATCCAGCAACTGATCAAGCAAAGAGGAGGTAAAATAAACTGTATTTGTTTCCCATTGTATCACCATTTAAGAGGGGGTTTCGGGGGAGCGACCGCATCTCCTTGGGGTGCATTCAGCCCCCCTCTTCACAGAGATGAGAAGTGGCTGGTGTGCAGTGCAGACTGGGGTGGTTGGCGAGCAAAGCGAGCAGGGGGCGAACCCCCTAGTATTGTATGTAGTAATTTGTTACATTAAATACTTCCAATAATGCTACTTCTAACTATACTTTAAAACACAATACAGCAAACTTCTATAATACCAGGAGTTGCTAAAAAGTTGTCATATACAAAAAGGGTAATTTATAAAAAATGTTAAAGAAGCACTGTCTTCAAAAACTGCTTATCAAAATAAGAATGTTGATCATCTGATTCCAGTAATCCATGTGATCTATATTAGTCTGAATGAACTTTATGTCAGTTCAATATAATTTTTTATTGTACACTATCAAACCCAGTATGTCCTTTGTGACTAATTCTATAATAAAATAACAAAACATCCAGCGTCAATGTCTTGGCATAATGTTGTCTGGCTGCAATGTCTGATGAACCAAGGAAACAAGACACACAAAGAAACAGGGACGAAAGGGTTAGCATAAACAGACATTCCCAAATGCACAATAAGATGGAATGGTGGCTTTGATGCTAAGGATCTGTGCTAGTATCTGGAAGGCTGCTGGTTCAAATGCCATTACAGCCAGAACAGATCATACTCCATTGGGACTTTGAGCAAGGCCCTTAACCTGAAAATTGCTCCAGGGCACTGTACAATGGCTGACCCTGCACTCTGACTTCCAAAGGTCACGTGAAAAGACAATTTCCCGTCAGTGATTAAAACAGTGTATCAAAAAAAAAGTGCAATGTGATGGATGGATTTAACATTGTGCCCATTTACAACAATGTATGTGGACATTTGGCTGTGCTAGTATATTATAATCTACTTCCAGGTAATGTGGTCTTTGCTGTAGTGACTAGCCTAGATTTTCACAGTCTCTTGTATATGCACACTGTCATGCAAGATGTCTTTTACAATGTTTAAAATATGAAATTTGTCAGTTATAATTAAAATAAATAATGTTCTGTTTTATCACATCTAATTGTGAAGTGTCAGCTATGTGGATCAACTCAGCTAACCGCACAAACATTGTAGTAATCTGAAAGAAAAAAAAAAGAAACTGCTGCAGGATTTGATCAACACACTCTAAGTCAGTGGTCATGGCTTCAGTTGCATCATTTGGTATTTTGCTTTGGTTCACTTCCGTTCTCACACACAGTACTATGTGTGCTCTGTGAAAATTCCATTTGCTGAACAAGCCTTCTCTGGTATGTTTGTTAGTAATCATTGCCTTTGCAGGCAGTAGGAAGTCACTTGTTCTGCTTGTAAGCATTTCTCCACCCTTTCTTTTTATTCAGTTTTATGTTAGAAAGACCAAAAAGTCAAAGAAAGTGAATGCATTTTGACACATTTGTAAGTGTTGCCTAGTACTATAGCTTCATACTGCAGCTCCAGAGACCTGATTCTGTTTAATTTGGCTAACCTGGCCTAGTGTGAGCTGCTGTCAGTGGTGTGCAAGGCTATCAAGATGGACTGGCACCCTGTGGAACAGTGTTATACTACTCCCATGACCATTTTACAGCTTTTCAAGCTGCTGAATGTTTGCAGCGCTGTATTGGAATACGTTTTCTTAGAGGATGGGTGGGAATTTTTATTGTTAGCCTTGGTCCATTTGTGATCACCCTATTAGTTGTTTACTATAACAAAGCAATGGGTTAAAATTCACCAAGCTGTTTAATTCACAGCAGTCCACTTATCAACAAAAATGGCATATTTTAAAGTACAATGCTGATAGCAAACTACGTATATCCCTTAGTGATTTTTCAGTTTGTTTCATTTTTGTTGAGTCCACTTCAACTCGGCACAAAAAGGTTTTAAAAAATCTGGTGTGGCCAGTACATATTTTTTTGGACATTTACAACAGGAGTACAATATATAGTATGGAATTTGTAATATGTATGAAAAGGAAAGGAAAAATCTATTGTAGAACAATCTATTATGGTAATTTCATAAAGGCATGAAAATACAAGATGGCACACCTGTGTTCAACTGACGTCTTGATCACTCTGTTAAGTTTGCGTGTTTACTTAACTTTTTGGATATTTTTTGTCACATTGCTTGCACAAACTACCAGTAAAACACTTTTAAACATTGGGAACCAGTTTACTTACCTATTTTGATATGATCTACCTATTTACTCTTCGTGATATTCTTCATGAGATCCTACGTGATAAGGGGAAAATAACGAAGGTAATACCGGAAACAAACCACGGTGACTGAGAAAGAGACACAATGGCAAAAAAGCTGGTTTGCAGAACAGACAAGGAATAAACCACATCACCCTCCTCTGCCCAGTATTCTGCTTGCAAATAGTCAGTCACTTGAAAACAAGACGGATGGTCTCCGAACCAGGATTAAATTCATCAGGGACTACAATATTCTTTGTGTGACTAAAATGTGGTTTTCATCTACAATACCACAGTGAGCTGTAACCCCATCTGAGTATTTCTCCATTGATTGGATGGGCAGAACGGCTGAATTCAGTAAAGTAAAAGGTGGAGGTGTCTATTTTATGAAACCCTCGGCAGCAAGCAAGCACCTGCAGAGGAAACGGATGAGCAGTTGCCGATGCAACTCCCTGAGATCCCGTCGAGGACAGACACCACCAACACTATCAAAAATCTTCCCAAGATGCATCACCCAGTGACCACTGACATAGTCTTACACTCCTTCATGAGCACCAGAAAGGATGCAGATACGTGCCATTTCTCAAAATTTTATTTATAATACTGTGGATGGACAGGGAACAGTTAATTATACTCATTAGGACACCTCTGGGAAAAACTACAAACTGTCCTGCACGAAGCTACATTGTGGTGAAGGGAGTTGCATCGTCACAGGGACTTTAACAAAGCTAACCTGAGATGGGTCATGCTGAATTTTCACAAGCAGGTCACATTCCCAACCAGAGGGGAAAACACACCAGACCATTGTTACACTCAGTTTAAGTCAGAGCACACCACCATTCTCCTTCTCCCTGAGTATAAATAATGCATCATGCGAGACGAGAGATGTGACAATGAGAGACCTAATGCTGGTCCAGCCAATCAGAAACCATGCTAGAGGACGTGCTTGATGATGTGGACTGGGATACATTCTGGTCAAGCTCTAACGACATCAACAAGTTTGCAGATATAGCTGTCAGATTTGTTGCTTTGGTTAGCGGAGTCCATCGTTCCAACAAAATAATCCATTGTTTTCCCAATCAGAAACCATGGGTGGACAAAACCATCTGGGAAGTGGTGAACATGTACACCATGGCTTACAACATGGGATTGCATATTGCAGACTATAGTGGGCACAAGACAGCCTGATACTCTCCAAGGAGGGTTGTGAAGAAAGCAGAGAGGCAGTACAAGGAGAAAGAGGAGTCTAACTTTCATCTGGGGGACAGCAGATGAATGTGGCAGGGACGACAGACAATTACGGACTTTAGAGGTAAGCCCACTATGTATGTTGGCTCTGGCTTTTGCTGACGACCTGAACACTTTCTATGTGTGGTTTGACACTAATAGAGCTAACATTAACGTTCCGGATAATATAGCAAGCATTAGCACCACTCAGAACAGCACAGTTG
Organism: Erpetoichthys calabaricus; assembly: GCF_900747795.2. NCBI lineage: Eukaryota > Metazoa > Chordata > Cladistia > Polypteriformes > Polypteridae > Erpetoichthys > Erpetoichthys calabaricus. The sequence continues at coordinate 199,963,587 of NC_041397.2, forward strand.
TGATTTCTGTTTCAAAGCGCGATGTTCTTTGTGTTCTTAGGCGTGTGAACTGCTGGAAGGCACCAAGTCTGGATGGAATCTCCAGGCATATTCTTAAATCATATGTCAGTCAGCTGGCAGGAGTGTTTACATCCATCCTCAATGACTCTTTAGCTCAATCTATGGTTCTTACCTGTTTTAAAAAATCTGTTATTGTGCCCATACCAAAGAACAAGAAACTGACGTGCCAACGTGATTACCGCCCTATAGTACTCACGTCTCTTGTCATAAAGTGCTTCGAGTTGATTATTAAAGATCTCATCTACTCCTTCCTTCCAAGGGACTTTGATACACTACATCCTGCATACCATACAAACAGGTCTACAGATGACACCATCTCGCTCATTCTGCACACTGTGACAATGCAGGTTCTGCTCCAGGCTCCCGTTTTTTTTGGGGAGCTCTTGAACCCAACGTCATCGGTAATGTCACCGGATGAGCTGGACAACGAAGCAAGGGAATGTTGCAAAAAGAAGTGCTAAAGTGCTTTTATTAAAAAAAAAACAAAATCAAAAGCAAAAGTGTTCGAATAAATTAATGCAGTCAAATGTTCATTAAATAAACAATCCATAAAAACAGTGAAATCCCAAAAGGTTAAAACATGAAAATTAAAACCTGCAGTAGTCATTGGGGCTACACCAGCCAGACACAGCTCCTTCCCGGCCTCTTCAGCTCCCTTTAGGTTTACTCAGCCAGCGAGACTTCAGCCGCTGTGGTCCTCTCTCTACCGACCCCCATCTTAGCCATCCCTTTAGCGCTGATCACTCGTTCTATCCAGGACCCCCAACCGCATTGACCTTCATTTCCCTCAGCTGGCTGGCTGGCCCATTCTCTTGCACTACCCCTAATTCTGCTCTCTCGCTCTCCAGTCTTTTACCGTTCTCTTCTCTCTTCTTCCGGCCTCTACTTCTTTTTTTCTATTCCACCTAACGCTTATCCTATTGATTACGGGGACGTGGCTCAGGTATGGCGATTAGCAGTTCCCTGCATCAATTACGGATGCACCCGGGAACTGCTCCGGCCACACTACCATGCCCCCTCTTTTAGCCGTGAGTGCGGCAATTATCTATTTAAAAAACACTGGCCTTTTCAATCTGAGCTGTGGACCCGCTACACCACACACACCTCTCTGTCCCATGTAGATAGCAACAAGGGGAATTATGTATGTAAGATTGTTGTTTATAGACTACAGTTCACCCTTTAACACCATTGTCCCCCACTTATTGGCCACAAAGCTTAAATATCTGGGATTGAACAGCCCCCTCTGTGACTGAGTGTTGGATTTTCTAACAGAGAAGGCCTCAGGTGGTGACAGCAGGGAACTGTTTCTCCAACACTATCATTGTCAACACAGGAATTCCACACGGCTGTGTACTGAATCCCCTGCTGTACTCCCTACACACATGATTGTATGGCCAAGCACAGCTCCAACACCATTTTTAAGTTTGCTGATGAAACATTGGTCTTAGGCCTCATTTCCAACACAACAAGGAGGCCTATCTGGACGAGGTAGAGAACCTTGCAGTGTGGTTTCAGGCTCATAACCTCTCACTGAATGTCAACAAGACCAAGATGCTAGTGGCTGTTGCAAGGGTGAGCGACTTCAAGTACCTGGATGTGTACATCACAGAGGACCTGACATGGACCCAAGCACGTACAAACTCAAGTCAGGAAGGCAAGATAGTACCTCTACCACCTGGGGTGGATGAGGAAACTCAAGTTCTCCCCACCTATTTTGAAAACTTTTCACATCAGCAACATAGACAGCAAACACAGACCTGCACATTATGGTTTGGGAATTGCTCAGTCCAAGATCGCAAAACCCTGCAGGGAGAGGTGCATTCAGCAGAGCACATCTTAAAGTCCACACTGTCCCCTCTGCAGGATATCTACACCAAGCGCTGCAGGACCAGGGCATTTAAAATAATTATGGACTCTATCCAACCCAGCAAGAAACTGTTCAGCCTACTCAACTCAGGCAAGCAGCTGCGTAGCCTAATGGCAAAAACTGAAAGACTCACAAGGAGCTTTTACTCTCAGGCCATCAGGATCCTGAACTCTGACATGCCAAAAAACATTCAAACCAAAAACTCATCGTACATTCACTTTAACTTATTGCACAGTGACTTTATAATTTTATAACTCACATTTCAGATTTTAACTTAGTTTTAACCTAGTTTAACTTAATTTCATTTAATTCAGTTAATTTTATTATTGTTTCTTAATTTTATTGTTAATTTTATTGTGGGGCAGTAAGGAGACCTGGGTTCGCTTCCTGGGTCCTCCCTGTGTGGAGTTTGCATGTTCTCCCCATGTCTGTGTGGGTTTCCTCCAGGTGCTCCGGTTTCCACCCACAGTCCAATGACATGCAGGTTAGGTGGATTGGTGATCCTAAATTGTCCCTAGTGTGTGCTTGGTGTGTGTGTGTGTGTGTGTGCGTGCCCTGCGGTAGGCTGGTGCCCTGCCCAGGGTTTGTTTCCTACCTTGCGTCCTATGTTGGCTGGGATTGGCTCCAGCAGACTCCCGTGACCCTGTAATTAGGATATAGCGGGTTGGATAATGGATGGATGGATTTTATTGTGTATTTGCTTTTGTTTTGCTCAATCTTGGAGTAGGCTAGCTTTTCATTTCTCTGCATGTTGTACTTGTATAATTGTGTGTGTGATGAATAAAACTCATGAATCTTGAATCTTAAAATGTAATTGTTTCTTTAAATTGTAAACGCAATTTTGCTACTGTGACTACTACATGATATACTACATAAAGCTTTACATTCAACTCAAAAATCACATTTATTTCAATGTCCAAAATTTGTATGATTTTTTTTAAATTGTGAACAGTGATTTGGTGTGGTAGTTGGCTGTTGAATTTAAAAAAAATTGAAGCTGAATAGCTAGTATTTACTCAAAAACAAATCATCTCTTAAGAAAAATCAATTCTCTAGTTACAGTGCTAGTTACATACTTTTAATCAAAAACAAGGAAACATGGACACATGGTCATGCATTTTTTCCAAAAATACTAAAAACATATTATAGGGATATCAAAATTTGTTCTTCTGTTGATAACTCAAATCATTTTTTTCATTCAAACAATATTGCCTCCATAACATATGAATGTAAAATGCTTGTAAAAATTAATCCTGAGTAGGACAACACCACCATCTACTGGCATAATGCTAATTTACAGAGATCACTAGTGGCAGTCTGGGGAAATGTTATCTTAGGACAATCCAATGGCGTCTCTGAAAGCTCCTCATTAATAGCATTTTTAGTGGTTAGGGATTCCTCATGAAATTCTTCAGGTATCCTGTAAGTATTCTCCTCTTTTTATGAGATAGCAGAAACGGGTTACTCTGCTTCTCAGTCAGCTCCAAGTTACTGTCAGTCCTAGGCTGCTAGTTTTTAACTCAGGCTCTCAGATTACCCAATGTGTCTCCAAATGACCTCAACATTGACAGCTGAACCATGAAAACTGCAAACCCTGATACCTTTAGAACAGTTAACGTTATCAAAAAAGAACCAATGGCATAATCCCTCCTCAATTCAAAGTTTCTTCTCAGATGACTGTATTCTTTCCAACGTTGATACTCCTGTGTTTAAAATAAAATTGATTTGACATTAGATCAGGGTAGCACTAATTCATAAATGTTTTAAAGGATAAGCTCAGGATTTTTAAGTCAAAATTATTTCTTTTCAATCGTGGTGTATATATTATAATTTGCCACATACAATGGTGTTCTAAAGTGAAAGTATTTTTTTATAAATTTTAAAAATTCCTTGTTAGTTCTTATCTTACAATGATGTGAAAAGATACATAGGTCCACAGGTGAATGTAAAAGTCTTAAAACTTAACAGATACATCCACTTTGAAGAAACAAAGGGTTTCAGATTAAGAAAATATGTCTTCAGGATTTTATGAATCATCCTTACAATAACAAAACAAAGCTAGAAATAATTATTTATCAGACTTGTGAACTCTTAGATATCACCCAGCATGATATCCTTATAGCATCTACACTCTGCATTTTCCTATGGACATTGTGCACTGTTTGAGCTTTATAGACCTGGCTGTTTTTTTTCTGTTGTTTTTTATTTTTTTTTTGCTTTATATTGTTGCACTGGTTTTCAATGTTATTGTATATGTGGTTTATGCATCTGGGACAGTAAGGAACAAAATTTCATTCAACCATACACTACACTAAGTATATGCATGAATGACAATAAAGCCGAGTTGAGCTGAGTCGATCCAACTTGCATGAATTTCATCACAGCAGCTCATAATGTGGTCCCTAAGTGCCTCTATGCACTCTCGACAATGTCTGGACATGTCCACGATGAGATGGTGGATGGTATCCTGGGGGTTCTCCTCTCAGACCTGGATCAGGGAATCAGTGAGCACCTGGACACTCTGTTGCACTACTTGGCTGTGTCAGATGCACCGATACACAAGGTTCCCAATTGGCCTGGAGAACATGTGAGCCAGTCAATGGCATCAATGCCTTCATCATCCAGGAACTGCCTAAACACACTGGCCACTTAAGTCCAGGTGTTGTTCTGCACCATGAGGAATCCAGGGCCCAATGCACCTGCATAAGGTCTGACAATGGCTCTCAGGATTTCTTTACAGCAGTTAGGGTACCATAGCCTAGCATGTGGAGGTCTGTGCAACCCTCTAAGGATATGCCTTCCCAGACCATCACTGACCCAACAAACTGGATGATGTGGCAGGCTCCATAATGTCTACCACGGCATCTCCAGACTTTTCACTTCTGTCACATGTGTTCTTTGTGAACCTGCTCTCATCTGTGAAGACAACGGGCGCCAATTGCAGAGCTGCCAATAGTGTATTCTCTGGCAAATGCCAACTGAGCTGGATGGGAAGATCCCACTAGAGGATGTCGGGCCCTCATGCCACCCTCATGGAGTCTGTTTCTAACAGTTTGGTCAGAAACATGCACACCAGTAGTCAGCTGGAGGTCAATCTGTAGGGCTCTGGCAGTGCTCCTCCTGTTCCTCCTCATACAAAGGAGCAGATACCAGTCCTGCTGCTGGGTTGATGCCCTTCTACAGCCCTGTCCAGCTCTCCTTGTGAAACGGTCTGTCTCCTGGTATCTCCTCCATGCTCTTGAAACTGTGCTTTGAGACACAGCAAACCTTCTTGTGACGGAGGAGGAGGAGAAGCAGGTACTCCTCATGCTGCCAGTAGTGACAAGGACACTAGCAAAATGTAAAACTAGAGAAGAATAAGTCAGGAAAGATAAGGAGAGAGCAATTGTCAGTGGCCACCACCTGCAAAACCATTCCCTTTTTGGGGTTTGTCTTGCTGTTGCCTCTCCAATACACCTGTTGTCACTTTCATTTGCACCAAAGCAGGTGATGCTGATTATTAAATCGCTTATGTTTCCTAGCTGGACAGAATGATATCCCAGAACTTAACGGACTTGGTGTTAGACTGTGACGATTAAGTGTTTCCTCAATTTTTTGAGTAGTATATTTTGAAAGCTGGGATAATCATATTGACTACATGATTCTGATGTGGTGCTCTTGTAATGTCTTGTTAATTGTGCATTTGAAGTCAGTATATATATTGTGAAATGAACAGCCTCGACATACACAAAAAGGTTTGGGCCAGCCACCCATATATTGCCCCTGGTTGCAAATGGGTTTTGAATTAGCACTCATGTGCACTGAATTGTGTCCTGAACTGAAGAAACTTACTCTTCAAAATATGGCGGCTTTAAAGGCCATGGCCAGAAGTGACATAGCGGAACCGGAAGTGATATTCCTCTGGGCGCTGGAACCAGAACTGATGCCTTTACGGGTGAATCAGGCAGGTTTTCCTGTTTTTGGTCTGTAGAAACAACAGAAGAGGGTTTAGTGCACCCTGCCATCCCATGGACTGGTGTGGAATTACCTTCACTTGGTCCATACAGCTCCCTTCTACTCACATGTGTGTGACAATATACTATATGTACTCATTTCGCCATTTGTTTTATTTAAGCAACTACAGGCACTGCCCATCAATGTATGTTAACTGAAGTTAGTTGCGTCTTGCTCTCCCCAATGGTTTGCCATTGTTTCTGTTTTTCTGTCTTTGAATCCTGTAAAAATACCTGCGATTCCAGTTCCAGCTGGTTTTTCTTTCACTGTCCTAGTGGTGAAGGTTTCCTGATTGTTTCTCAATAAAGATGTACTGAAAATTAAGAAATTATTACTTGTAATTCTCCCTATGTCTACAGTGATCCCTCGCTATATCGCGCTTCACCTTTCGCGGCTTCACTCCATCGCAGATTTTATATGTAAGCATATTTAAATATATTTTTTGCTGGTTCGCGGATTTCTGCGGACAATGGGTCTTTTAATTTCTGGTACATGCTTCCTCAGTTGGTTTGCCCAGTTGATTTCATACAAAGGACGCTATTGGCAGATGGCTGAGAAGCTACCCAACTTACTTTCTCTCTCTCTCTCTTGCGCTGACTTTCTCTGATCCTGACGTAGGGGGTGTGAGCAGGGGGGCTGTTCGCACACCTAGACGATACGGATGCTCGTCTAAAAATGCTGAAAGATTATCTTCACGTTGCTACCTTCTGTGTGCAGCTGCTTCGTGAAGCGACATGCTGCACGGTGCTTCGCATACTTAAAAGCTCAAAGGGCACGTATTGATTTTTGACTTTGTTTTTCTCTGTCTCTCTCTCTCTCTCTCTCTCTCTCTCTGCTCCTGACGGAGGGGGTGTGAGCTGCCGCCCTTCAACAGCTTTGTGCCGCGGTGCTTCGCATACTTAAAAGCCAAACAGCCCTATTGATTTGTTTGCTTTCCTCTCTGTTTCCTTTGAAGAGGAAGATATGTTTGCATTCTTTTAATTGTGAGACAGAACTGTCATCTCTGTCTTGTCATGGAGCACAGTTTAAACTTTTGAAAAAGAGACAAATGTTTGTTTGCAGTGTTTGAATAACGTTCCTGTCTCTCTACAACCTCCTGTGTTTCTGCGCAAATCTGTGACCCAAGCATGACAATATAAAAATAACCATATAAACATATGGTTTCTACTTCGCAGATTTTCTTAATTCGCGGGTGGCTCTGGAACGCAACCCCCGCGATGGAGGAGGGATTACTGTACATTGTTTTTTTTCATTTCTCAAATTGAGTGAGTATAATGTGAGTTTGCTTTGTAGTGGACTGGTTTGATAATGCTATATTGTGCTACATTAATAAGATAAATTAAAATCTTATTTGTTCCTGCACCATAATTAGTGAGTGTAACAACCTTACCTCAAAATTCTGTTGTCTTTACCTAAACCGTATAAGTTTATAATTTTCATAATGAATCACATTCAGAGCAGTCATGAATACAATTATTGATATGTGATCTTGGGATGCTTTCACCAGTAAAGGTAAACTAAGCTGTTACATTAAACTTTTGCGCCTTTTTTTTAAAAGTATCTAAATAAATAAATATGCAAATATATAACCTAACTTTCCTTGATTGTGTAATTATACCTAAGAAATGTACACATTCATAAATTTTGAGATAGCAAAAAAGTACTAAAACAATATTTAATAATGTATATATTTAACTTCTTGTACTATATAAAAAGCAAAAAAGCAGAAATAGCCATAAATCATTCATCCAGTTACTGAATCTGTTTAGTCAATGTCAGGGTCACTGGTAGATGGAGTCCATTTAGGCAGCAATGGAAGTAAGGCAGGAGCCAGCCTTGGGTGGGTGCCAGTCCATTGTAAAATAATGTCATTTAAAATAGTGACACAACTATCACAGGCTATAATCTTGAGACTTTTTGGGATTTTGCATGTTGCTTTACATTAGAGTACACGTTGTGAAATCAATTTATTATTGGTTCCTGCCCAATCAATTCAAATCAAATCAAAATCTTTATTGTCATTGTAGCAATGAGACATTGTACAATGAAATTTAGGTGCAATGAAAAAATAAAATAAAAAACAAAACACAATTACTCGAGTTAAAACTAAAATTATCCATTCATACATTCGTCATATTGCACTTGTCCCATAGCCAATGTTGACTTAGGGCTGTATTGTAAACATGAAGGTGCACTTGGTCAGATTGACCACTTAGCAGCATTCAGCATGGTGATGGTTGAAGAATAGAAACTGTTTCTCAGTCTATTTGTCTTAGTCTTTATGGATCTGAAACATCTGCCTGAAGGCAGGCATTCAAACAATGCATGTCCTGGGTGTGATGGGTCCTGAAGAATTTTCTTGACGTTCCTGAGACAACAGGAACTATGTAGTTCTTCTAGTGAGCGGAAAGGACAGCCGACTATCTGCTGGGTGACCTTAATGACCCTATGGAGCTCTTTCCTCTGTGCTACTGTGCAGCTGGAGAACCATGCACAGAGAGAATAGGCCAGGATGTTCTCTACTGTGCAGCGGTAAAAGGACACCAACAGTTTCTCAGGGATAGATAGATAGATAGATAGATACTTTATTAATCATGTTGTTCTTCCTGAGAACCCTTAGGAAGTAGAGTCTCTTTTGGGCCTTCTTCACTACCTCAGCAGTGTGTGTTCCCCAGGTCAAGTCCTCCCTAATGGTGACTCCCGAGAAGCGGAAGTCTGAGACCCTCTCCACACAGTCCCCGTTGATGATGAGTGGCTGGATGTTGTCTGCCTTCTTCCTGAAGTCCACGATGAGCTCCTTAGTCATGGCTTAATTTAGGAGCAAGTTGTTATTCCTACACCACGTTGTCAGCCGCTCTACCTCATCCCTGTGGGCAGACTCATCCCCCCCCAGAGATGAGCCCTACTACCGTAGTATCATCAGCGAACTTAACAATTGTGTTACTGTGGTGGGCAGGAATGCAATCGTGGGTGTAGAGGGTATACAACAGGGGGCTCAGCACACAGCCCTGTCCACTGCTCTTGGAATAGGGAACAGTGGTATAGTAATTAACTGCGTGTTAAATTTGCATCATTAATTTTTAAGAATCAACAATTAAAATCATACCATAACATTCTATTTTCTAAGCCTCCTTAATCCTGAGCAGGTTTGGGGGGCAGCTAAAGCCTAATCTGGCAAGCATAGGAGGCAAGGTAGGAGCAATCCCTAGACAGGTCAACTGTCCATTGCTGGATGAACACACACACACATCCATCAGGGCTAATTTAACGTCACCAGTCCACCTAACCTGCATGCTTTTTGACTGTGAGGGGAAATTAGAGCATCCAGAGGTAACCGTTACAGACAAAAGGAGAACATGCAGACTTCACACCGAGTGGATCTAGGATGTGAGTCATAAATTAGAAAAATAAAATCTTAAAGCTAATGCACAAGAGTTTGAAAAAGGACATATAGTATGGGCTTTCTATAAGGGAATCTGATTCTGTATATCACAAAGGTAAACAAATGTTGACATACAGTAAATAAAACATTTTAAATAATTAAATACAGCTGTAAACTAAGCAAATTACTAAACTAAACTACAGTTGTAATCTAAATAAGTAAATGTCAAGTTTCAGTAAGGATAACAGTAAACAAGAGTTTGCATATTATGATGTTATTTTTGTTTTGAGATGGTTGATCCTAGAAGGAGCATCAGATCCTATAAATTGATCCTGGCAAGAACAGACCTAGACAGGGCACCAGTCCATTACAAGGCAAGTGTTAATTTGTTGAAGAAATTGCTAAAGTACATAGAAACAGATTGCTTACCAAAAAAATGCCATTATGTTTAAATTGATATAGCGTGGGAAAATAAGCTAAAACTACAACAATACTTTATTGAAACAAAAAACTGCTGATTACGCAGTAAAGACTTTTTATCTTTTTTTTAATTGGAATATCACATTGTTTGACTATTGCCACTCATTTAATATTATGTAAAAATAATCTTGACTTTTTAGCTTTCTTATACTGTTTGTAAAAATGCTTTTAGTACTCTTGGCCAGAAACTGATAATTTGAAGACAAACATGACTCTTAAGGCTCCGGGTCATCAGTGCATTGAATATGCAGTTCAAAAGTTTTGTTTATGTTTGATTTTAGACAGCCAGAAAAGGCAGATGCTAGGGGTTTTGATTTCTGGTTAGCTATTTAAGTTTTGCAGCATACAGCAACACTGAATACATACTGTAGAGTACTGTTATTTTCCAAGTACATTGTTAGCTTGTTCTTAAACATTTTACATTTGTTCAGCAATGTTGTAAAACTGCTATTTAATTCTGAAAGAAGTGAGGGAACCATTTTTGTTTCCTTAGCATATTGTTACTTTTTTGGCGTTCATGCAAAAAAGAGAGAGAAAAAAACATACTGTATAAAAGAATTTAGACTTTCTAGGCTAGATTGGCCTTGATAAGTGATGAAAGTGCAATATGTACAGATCTGTATCATACCAGACATGTCGATAACATAGCTGTGTCTTGACTGAATAAGAGAGTGCAGTTACAGAGGTACACTGAAGGCAGGCATAGAGTACTTATGAAGACCGAATGAAAAATAACACCTTCACCCCTTTAAACTGTCAACAGATGGCAGCACTGTCACCAATTAAGTTATAGATAGATAGATAGATAGATAGATAGATAGATAGATAGATAGATAGATAGATAGATAGATAGATAGATAGATAGATAGATAGATAGATAGATACTTTATTAATCAAAGGGGAAATTCACATGCTCCAGCAGCAGCATACTGATAAAGAACAATATTAAATTATTAAATTAAAGAGTGATAACAATACAGGTATACAGACAGACAATAACTTTGTATAATTTTAATGTTTACCCCCCCCCCCCCCCCACCCCGGGTGAATTGAAGAGTCACATAGTGTGGGGGAGGAATGATCTCCTCAGTCTGTCAGTGGAGCAGGAAAGTGGCAGCAGTCTGTCGCTGAAGCTGCTCCTCTGTCTGGAGATGATACTGTTCAGTGGATGCAGTGGATTCTCCATGATTGACAAGAGCCTGCTCAGTGCCCGTCGCTCTGCCACGGATGTCAAACTGTCCAGCTTCGTGCCTAAAATAGAGCCTGCCTTCCTCACCAGTTTGTCCAGGCGTGAGGCGTCCCTCTTCTTTATGCTGCTTCCCCAGCACACCACTGCGTAGAAGAGGGCGCTCGCCACAACCGTCTGATAGAACATCTGCAGCATCTTATTGCAGATGTTGAAGGACGCCAGCCTTCTAAGGAAGTATAGTCGGCTCTGTCCTTTCTTACACAGAGCATCAGTATTGGCAGTCCAGTCCAATTTATCATCCAGCTGCACTCCCAAGTATTTATAGGTTTGCACCTTCTGCACACAATCACCTCTGATGATCACGGGGTCCATGAGGGGCCTGGTCCTCCTAAAATCCACCACCAGCTCCTTGGTTTTGCTGGTGTTCAGTTGTAGGTGGTTTGAGTCACACCATTTAACAAAGTCCTTGATTAGGTTCCTATACTCCTCCTCCTGCCCATTCCTGATGCAGCCCACGATAGCAGTGTTGTCAGCGAACTTCTGCACGTGGCAGGACTTCGAGTTGTATTGGAAGTCCGATGTATATAGGCTGAACAGGACCGAAGAAAGTACAGTCCCCTGCGGCGCTCCTGTGTTGCTGACCACAATGTCAGACCTGCAGTTCCCAAGACGCACATACTGAGGTCTGTTTGTAAGATAGTCCACAATCCATGCCACCAGGTATGAATCTACTCCCATCTCCGTCAGCTTGTCCCTAAGGAGCATAGGTTGGATGATGTTGAAGGCGCTAGAGAAGTCCAGAAACATAATTCTTACAGCACCACTGTCTCTGTCCAAGTGGGAGAGGGATCGGTATAGCATGTAGATGATGGCATCCTCCGCTCCCACCTTCTCCTGGTATGCGAACTGCAGAGGGTCGAGGGCGTGGCGGACCTGTGGCCTTAGGTGGTGAAGCAGCAGCCGCTCCATGGTCTTCATCACATGTGACATCAGAGCGACAGGCCGGAAGTTGTTCAGCTCACTAGGACGTGATATCTTTGTGATCTTTTATGAATGCACGGAGTCAGGACCTCAGTTTTACATGTTATCTGAACATACTTGGGCACTGGGATTCACACACAGACCACAGGGTAAACAGCCCCTGATGGCCTCACCCACACCGCTTCTACCATAATTCTCAACAGTCCTTTCTAACAGTCAGAACTTTGAAACTACAATTAAGAATCATTTGGAGGCATAAGAAGAATGTTTGGAGGCAATTCTGGGCCACAATCTTTGCAAGCCCCTATGGAAGCAATTAAGAAGAAGGATTTCTTCTTTGTTTAATATCCCCCAAATCACCAAGACTTGGTGCCATGCAACTAACATCTGTGAAGAAAGACTGTTGTGAATGTTAATATATTTGAAATAAAGAAATGTAAAGGACAGTCAAAGAAACAAAGTGTGGAGTTCTTCCATGATAGTATCATCATTAACAGTAATTTGTGGTAATAATGTGAAAAAGCAAATAGAGAAAAGGGCATTTTATAACTACAATTTTTAAATGATGAAGGCATTACGATCAACTTTTGTACAAATACAAAAAATAACAGAAAAATGAACAAAATTGAAACACATAAATACTCACAAATGTGCGCATGGGAGGCAGCTAAAGGGTCTGAATGAGAGTAATTCCATGCCAGACCAGGGGGGTGGCGGAGTGCACTAACTCTTTCTCTCACTTCTCGACAGACTAGTTATGGGAAATTCCGCCTGGCCTCGATGATACACTTCCGCCCCCAAAGCCCCAAACCCATTGATGACGTCACTTCCTGCCCCAAGCACAAAGACATCACTCCCGGTTCTGTCACCAAAGATGATGTCACTTCCGGTTCTGGCCCCAATGACACCACTTCTGGTTCTGGCCACAATGATGACGTCACTTCCTCCGCTCTCGTTTGCTGATTTGTGCCAGCAAATCATTTTTGTTGTGGACTCTAACCTGTACAACCATTATTCATTCAGTTTTGCAGCCAGAAAAATAATATGCGGGAGGCTGCCCCAAACCTTTTTGTGGCTTTTTGTCAAATTTATGACAATACATAAACACAAAAATAGAGCAATAAGCAAGAGCTGCGTAAAAGGAGCCTCCTCGAAGATTGCTGGCTCACAGTGAGAATCGCAATCGGGTAACGCTGACCTTAGTCAATGGCTAATCCTTCTAAAACCAGTCAGACATGGAAAAAAGAAGACGACGCAATAAGGAAAAAGAAAGATTTATATTCATTTTATCAACTTATTTTAAATTTGCAAATAGGAAATATGAAATTACTACATATGAGAACTGCGGTGGGTTGGCACCCTGCCCGGGATTGTTTCCTGCCTTGTGCCCTGTGTTGGCTGGGATTGGCTCCAGCAGACCCCCGTGACCCTGTGTTCGGATTCAGCGGGTTAGAAAATGGATGGATGGATAAATATGAGAAAAATTATACAAAAAAAAGAATATATAATATCATTGAAAATACAAGATAAAGCTTTTTCTGTGCTGTGACTGTAACTTTTCAGACAGACAGCAGAGTTTAAAATGAAACAGTAACGTTAAGGATTTTTCAAGTAATCAGTCAGTAATTATTAATTACATTTTGATCAAACTATAATTTCTTCATTAATGTCTAACAATGGCATCAAGAACTATACCTCTCAGTAAGTATGACTTATTTGAATTTGTAAATGCAACATTGATTCAGTAAGCATGGTGGCACTGTTGCTTCACAGCTACACAGGTTTGGGTTTAAAAACTTGCTCAACCGTATTTTTGTGCAGATTTATGTGTGTGTACACTTTTTCCCATATCCTAAAGACATGTATTTTAGTTTGACTGGGGAGTTTAAATTAACTTTGTATAATCAGTGAAGGCTGTTAGGACAGTTAGTGTATTGGTTAAAGGACTGCAATCCCATATATGGTTGGCTCCTGCCTTCCATTTATTTTTGCAGAACTAAACCCCATCTTAATATCACCCTGTAATGAGCTAGCATTCTGTTTCCATCATGGAATAACTAGAGGTTACTGTGGGCTTATTTGATCTCTACTTTAGAGATACTACCTATATTGTTCTCACAGCTACATAGTATAATTTAATAATAATAATAAAAACAATAATAATTTAACCAGTTACATTTTTATGGCGCTTTTCCATCCTACTCAAAGTGCTTTACACAGAAAACCACATCAACCACCACCAATTTGTAGTATCCCTCTGGATGACACAAGAAGCCATTCTTGCACCAGTATGCTGACCAAACATTAGCTATTAGGTGATGAAAGGTAATAGAGATAGAAAGCCAATAAGGGACAATGGATGGTTAGGGGGTCAGAATGACAAGGCCATGGTGGGCAATTTAATAATAATAATAATAACAAATCTTTGCATTTATATAGCGCTTTTCTCACTACTCAAAGTGCTCAGCAATTGCAGGTTAAGTGCCTTGCTCAAGGGCCCAACAGAGCAGAGTCCCTTTTGGCATTTACGGGATTCGAACCGGCAACCTTCTGATTGCCAGTGCAGATCCCTAGCCTCAGAGCATCAGGACATTCTGGACATCAGGAAACCTACTCTTCACGAAAGATGCCCAGGGATCTTTTACAGCACAGTGTCCTTGTCATTACACTGGGGCATTGGGATCCACTCAATGACTACAGGGTAAGCGCAACCTGCTGGCCTCACAAACATCTATTCCAGCAGCAACCCTAGCTTTCCTAGATTGCCTCCCATCCAAGTACTGGCTGGACCCAAACATGCTTAGCTTTAGATGGATTACCTGTTCAGAAGTGCAGGCGGTATTGTACAGTAGATCGTAAGAGAAAATTAAGACAGCAACCTAGTCTTAGAGTGGCATGTAAGAAAATAATGCTTTGACCAAAGATTATTGTTGAGGCACTGTTGTTTATATAGTATCAATATATAAAAATCAGGAGTGGGCCCCCCTCGACTTTCTTGTACACTGAAATAGAGGAAAAGGTCATCAGAACCACTTCCAGTTGCGCAATATTTCTCAAATATCATATGTCTTTATTTCTCATCATAACTAATTGATAACATCACACAATCATTTATCTCTATTTACAATCAAACTTTATATTAAAATGATATTTTCACACTTAGGGAAGTCAAAAACGGTGTTGGAATTTTTTCATGATTACATATGCATTACCTAGATTACTTGCAAAGTAAAAAGAGTTATAATCACCTAAAAACATAGAAAACTTATTAGTATTATTTAATATTTATTGCCATAAATTTCTATAGATAAAACTGCATTTAGCTACATTTAATTATGATAATGATGGTGGAAATAAAAGAAAATATCATAAAATTAAATGTATTACCAGGAACACGATGGGGACGTAGCAGGTTATTGTTCCCATTACATCTTTATATTTACATGGCATTTTCAATGTTTACGCATTATTGTTAAACTGATGATGTATAAATTACAATAAAATTAATAATAGTTATTGAAAGAATTTGAGTTATATTGAATACAGTTTTTAATATCGTGTACACATTTATATTTCCATGATACAAAAAATGTGGATGGTTGTTTAAATAAAATACTACTTCCAGTTCAGTAATTTTTCTCAAATTTCATCTGTTTGCTTTTTATCATCATAAATATATACAGTAATCCCTCGCAATATCGCGCTTCGCCTTTCGCGGCTTCACTCCATCGCGGATTTTATATGTAAGCATATTTAAATATATATCGCTGATTTTTTGCTGGTTCGCGGATTTCTGCGGACAATGGGTCTTTTAATTTCTGGTACATACTTCCTCAGTTGGTTTGCCCAGTTGATTTCATACAAGGGACGCTATTGGCAGATGGCTGAGAAGCTACCCAGCTTACTTTTCTCTCTCTCTTGCGCTGACTTTCTCTGATCCTGACGTAGGGGGATTGAGCAGGTAGGCTGTTCGCACACCTAGACGATACGGACGCTCGTCTAAAAATGCTGAAAGATTATCTTCACGTTGCTATCTTTTGGGCAGCTGCTTCCTGAAACGACATGCTGCACGGTGCTTCGCATACTTAAAAGCTCAAAGAGCACGTATTGATTTTTGATTGAAAAACAAACTCTGTCTCTCTCTATCTCTCTCTCTCTCTCTTTCTCTGCTCCTGACGGAGGGGGTGTGAGCTGCCGCCTTCAACAGCTTTGTGCCGCGGTGCTTCGCATACTTAAAAGCCAAACAGCCCTATTGATTTGTTTGCTTTTCTCTATCTCTGTGACAATATCTGCTCCTGATGCGCACTCCTTTGAAGAGGAAGATATGTTTGCATTCTTTTAATTGTGAGACGGAACTGTCATCTCTGTCTTGTCATGGAGCACAGTTTAAACTTTTGAAAAAGAGACAAATGTTTGTTTGCAGTGTTTGAATAACGTTCCTGTCTCTCTACAACCTCCTGTGTTTCTGCGCAAATCTGTGACCCAAGCATGACAATATAAAAATAACCATATAAACATATGGTTTCTACTTCGCGGATTTTCTTATTTCGCGGGTGGCTCTGGAACGCAACCCCCGCGATGGAGGAGGGATTACTGTATACAAAATTTGAATGAATACAAGTAAACTTTGTTACATTAAAAAAGTAACAAGAATTTCATATGTTTTCTAAGATTTATTAATACCATGTAAGATGGCCAGCACAGGTTTACTTCTCAAACATCTCTTTGAGACACCCCAGTATTTCCATGCATTTGTTAATTTGCACGGCACATCTAATTGACACTAATAACTCTGTGATTTGCCAACCCATGTGTGCTGGTAGTGCTGTCAAACAAATAAATATGGGGCCTCTAGGTGAGAGGCTTGGAAATGGCTAAGCTAAATCTTATGATTCTCTTTGACCGTGTTTTTCGCTTAGTTCAATATATTTTCCTTTATATTTTTTCATAGGCTATAAACTTTTTTTCTGGTTTCAGTTTCACTTTCCTTTTGTAGTTCTATTTGATTCTGGGACATTTCGTTTTATTTTATCGTTATATTTTTGTTTAACACCATTTTGTGTTTAGGTTGCTGTGGTCAAAGACACACCATCAAAAGACCCATCACATGACATCATCAGCACATTAGTTAAGCTGGGGTTGTAAAATACCCATGATCCAAGGTTGCGAATTCATTACAAAAATCTTTTCTCTGTACTTTCCTTTGAAAAATATTTGATTCATGGGGTGGAGCAACTGCTTATCCTGATAGCATTAGGGACAAGGCAGGAACCAACTCTAGATACCAGTAATTAAACTGGACTATAGATCTCTGACATAAACATGGGCCTACAGTACAAGTTTTTTTTCTCTCTGTGTGCACTAGATTATAGTGTTAACCATAAAAGTCCATGTTTTAGGCTGAGAAGCTGTTGAATTTAGAATTTCTGAATGTATTTTTACCTTAAGGAAAAATGGTCCCTTACACATGTTTTATTTCATTTTATTTTTGATATATCCTATAGGCTGTCAAAAGTAACATCACAATGGGATCTGAATAAATATTACAATATCACTATAATCCTTCTCTGATAGTTACACAATACTTTCATTTGGTGACTTTTCTGCATTTGCATTGCATAATATCATGAAAGAGAATCATTCCCATAAGGCACTAAAGCCCCAGGGCTCATAAGCCTTGCACAGCTATTGCTCCAGCTATATTGTGTTTCACAAGGTTTTAGCCATCATTTGGTATTCATATTCTTCCTGTACCCACTGCTTGTGGTTCTCAACAAGCTCTACGATAATTACTTTATTACATTTAGTAGTCATAATATTTTAAAAATTAAAAGATGAGCAGGGTTTATGTTGAATTATATGAGTGTTGCCTTATCTTGGCGCTTTGTAACCTCAATGGAATTTTAAGGTCCGTGTAATGCTGCAAATGTGACTAATAATGAGTACAGTAAAACTGTTACATCAGAAAAAATACTTTCAATTAAGAAAGCAATATGCTTTTCCAACACCTTTCTTCAGAAATAAAGTGGCATAATGCTAAATTCATGACTCCCCAAACAATCGTAGAGGTGCAGTTCCCACCTTAAAAAAAAAATTTAATGTTCCAATTATTTAAGGGTTAGAATAAAAACAAATTAAGAAAAGAGTTAGAATGAAAACTTGCAGCCACAGTAGCTCTCCAGGACTTGAGTTAAAGACCCCTGATTTAAAGTTTCCCACATTTAATGTTATTTTGAGCGCTGTTGTTGACTTAAAAAAGCTCTTGTCAGAACAGACACCAAAACTTTTAAGGCTACACTCACACTTCAGCTAAAAGATACTCCATCCTGATTGTATCTGATTTTTTTTACAGTTCAAATTAATTTCTAATATGAATATGTATAGATGTCTATAGTGAATATGCCCTGCATTCGCAAAGTGAATAAAACAATTCTGGTAGACAGATACAAACTAATAGACAGATGCTTGTTTCTGCACTATTCCACATCGTGCCAGTGCAGGACATCTACATATTCACCAGTTCATGTTTGGAAGGAAAACAAATAATAAACCAGATTTACATCACACCAAAGTTAAAGATTATAGCAGCTGTATGAGTGTAGTTAACACTGCTGGATTTGCATGCAAAAATAACTGACCCTAAGGACAGCAAGCTGGACTGGTGACAATACAATGTGGAAGGTTTGGATGAAAAACAACAACGTTTATTTAAATAGCGCATTTTCACTCAACAATGTAGCTCAAAGTGCTTTACAAGATGAAAAAGAGAAAGTTACAAGAAAGGAAAAACAATTAATATTAGGCAAATATTAAAGAATAAGTAGCAAAACAAGGTGGCCAGGGGAACAGAATGAAAAAAATAAATATTTTCTGAAAAGTTTTGACTCAGTGTGCTTCTTTGCTTATCATATGCCTCTATAACATCAGGTCTGGGTTGCATGGAAGTGAAAATCTGGGAACTAAGTTGTAGTTCGAAAGTAGCCCTTTTACTATTGAAAAATCCAACACAAGGTTATACTGTATGTATCAAGCTGTATTTGGGCATCAGGCTCTAGTGTTTTAAAAATGGTACTGTTATTAACAACACATTGGCATTCATGAAAGGGAACAGGAATATGAAATGACAAAAGCAGCAATAATAATTCCACAAACTAAATAAAACAAATCAGGACATTTCTAACAATTAATCATAAAAATAATAGCAGAGAAAATATTAAAAAAACAACCTAAATACAGCAAACCCAGACCTGTACTAATAGGATCCTGAGAAATCATTAACAATTTCCTCCATTTAGCAGTTTATTTTGCATTGGCTCCTAGAACAATGGTAAATGGGGAGTCTGCTGTATTTCAAACCCACCTGCCTCACCACTGAAGTCAAAAAGTATTCAAATAAATGATTTCTCGTAGAGGGGGGTACGGTGGCGCAGTGGGTAGCTCTGCTGCCTCGCAGTTAGGAGACCTGGGTTCACTTCCCGTGTCCTCCCTGTGTGGAGTTTGCATGTTCTCCCCGTGTCTGCATGGGTTTCCTCCGGGTACTCCGGTTTCATCCCACAGTCCAAAGACATGCAGGTTAGGTGCATTGGCGATCCTAAATTGTCCCTAGCATGTGCTTGGTGTGTGGATGTGTGTGTGTGCGCCTTGCGGTGGGCTGGCACCCTGCCCACGGTTTGTTCCCTGCCTTGCACCCTGTGTTGGCTGGGATTGGCTCCAGCAGACCACCGTGACCCTGTAGTTAGGATATAGTGGGTTGGATAATGGATGGATTTCTCGTAGACCAAATTAAAGTAAATCCATATTGTGCTTGGCTGATTTCTAATTTGGGGGAAAACTGTTGTTGCGTTAGCATAATAATGACACTTTTGAGAACACAGTGTTACTATTTATTTACTTCTGTTGAAATAAGGCATACCATTATTTCTCCCGGGTCTTGGGCTGGCAGGTCATATCTTTATTAACAAGCAAGTGGTCATCAATGGGAAGAAGTGGTCAGGGAGGAGAAGGAGAAGACGCTTCTACCGTCGGGCTTACCATGATGCTCGAGACGTACAGTAATCTGCTCTGTTGATAACACTGGCAGCATGGCACCAATTTCCTCTTCCTGCTGATGATTTAAGTTCATTTTCATCGTCAGCTGTAACATCACATGGCACAAAACATCAGTTTCTCACTTGTTTGTTTGGCGTAAAAAAGTATAAAATATTTTCTTCTGTTTTCAAAAAGTAAATATATTATTGTAGCAGGCTTTGTGGAAGTCTGATGAGGTGGTCCTTGGGTCTAGAGGCCCTCCTACCTAATGGGGGCCGAAGCAGCAGTGGGGGATGAGTAAAGATATGACATCTTTTTCTGGTGTTCCAGATATCTATACATGTATTAATGACAATAAATCACCACAAGTAGGTTCTTTCTTCTTCTTGGAAGACAGTGGAAAGATACAATATCTAGTACACAGGGAGTTAATATGCCTGGCTGTCAAGAGAAAGACAGCTATCTGGTTGTATCATATCTTCAACTTTAACAAGACGCCACCTATTATGAACTATGAAAGAAGAAAAAAAAATCATCATAGATTGTTGAGCTTGCAAATCCTTGACTCCAGCACCCTGAGAGCTTTTGGGCTGCACCTTGCATTCCTTATCTTACAGAAATGATTTTTCAGACAGCATATCATTTGAGAAAAATGAGCTCTTGCAGTCCCATAAACAAGCATTACGCTGTGCTTAGTCAGCAGCTAAGAGTTTCCCAAAGGCTTCACTTTGCCTGACTTTCTTTAATCATACCTGGAAGGCAGACTGACCAAAGCAGGAGAGCATGTCTCCTTATTTCTATGACACAGGGATGAAAATATCCTAATTTATGAAAGGCATTCCTGTTTTGTAATCTGAGAAAAGTCTGCACAGTGACTTGAACCTTAATGCTTTGATCTATTTTCACAAAGACCACGCCTTATAATTTGGAAAACGTGGGCACCCCATACAAACAACATGTTTGCTTTAGGTGGAAGACTTTAGTTGTGTAAAATAAAAGTTACGCACAGCAAATCTAACGAATTTCTTTTCCAAACCAAATGTGAGGGTTCGCCAACTACCACTTGAATTCCACTCTCTAATTGTTTTTGTTGTAGAATCATAGACAGAGATCTCCAGGGTTTTAAGATTTTTCAAAAATCAGATCTCAAAAGATTGGTCCAGATGTGAGTACCTTGAGGAGTGATATTGCTAGGGATGAAGTTTGGATATGGAGTTTTGCATTTAGGGAATGATGGTGGTCATACTTCAGGTTTTTTGAATGTGATATTTGGATAAGTCACCCCACCTGAGAGACAGGGGTTTCCTGTACTAGAGAGTTTCGGAGGTTAGGTGTTTGTCATTCCTTTCTATCCTGTGTATTATCCTTCTGGAGAGAACATAGAAAGCCAGCTTAGATGTCCAGTATGAGAAGATAAAACTCACCTTCCAGTATTTTTTACCTGGTACACTGAAAACAGTGGTCTGCAATCCTGTAATGGAAGGTGCAGGTTCAGAAAATGACTAGATGAATATTCCTCTAGATCAAATAAACTCCTCCTACGGTATGAATGTTCTCTTAAATTTTTGTAACATAAAACCCACTTGATCTAGTTCAGAAATGTGATGTGAAGGGTGCCCACAGCCCTGTGTGTCTTCCATCTCCCAGAACATCGATATTCTTAACTGAGATTGGACTAGGACAACGAGGACACAAACAAGAAGTCATAGTGCAAAAAGTGTTTAGTGCAAAGCACTGGCCCAGAAAGAGTGAAGTGCAGTCAAATCTTCAATAAATAAATAATCTATAAAAAATGACATTAAAATCAAGAATTAAATCACAAAGTAAAAATCAGCTTATTTGTCTATGCTCTGAGCCCCACTATATCTCTCCCATCTTCCCTGCTCACCACCTGGGTCTTCTCAGCAGAGCAAAGACGCCAGTGAGAGCGGTCTTCCTTCATCAGCTTTTGTTCCCAGGCCTGGCTTGGATACCCAAAGCCCATATCCATTTTTCCTCACCATCCTCAGGAATATATTGTAGTAGGGCTACATAAAATGTCAAATATGTTTGTTCAATCTTTCTAAATATCTGAACACATACTGAGGTGGCAAGAAACGAACAGCAGTGCTCTGTGAGATGCCAATCATAGTGTTAATCTTCATCCAAGAACATGGTAGGGCATCCTGTCAATGCGCAAATAATCAAGTACTCCAAAATAAATGTTGATAACAAATATGTACAAAAGTTAAAACAGCAGACATGTAGTTTGATATAAACTAAATTGAGGTTACGTTTGTATTGTGGTTATTGGAGTGTAAATGCGCAACATATTCAGTTAAATGAAAT
Organism: Erpetoichthys calabaricus; assembly: GCF_900747795.2. Lineage (NCBI taxonomy): Eukaryota > Metazoa > Chordata > Cladistia > Polypteriformes > Polypteridae > Erpetoichthys > Erpetoichthys calabaricus. The sequence continues at coordinate 199,985,895 of NC_041397.2, forward strand.
TATGTGATAAGTCTGTCATGAAACTAAAGCGCATCAGTGTATGTCATCAGCAGAGCTTGCCTTCTATTGTAAACCAGGCTGCTTGAAACGTGTCCTTCAGCACATGAACTTAGTAGTGCATTCCAGTTAATAAGTACAGAAAATGCAGCAGTGCACAAATACCCACCATGATATTTTCTCCCTGGGGAAAAAACTATTTCTGCCCAATGAAAGAAGTTTACGACATGCTCACGGGATATTTATTGATATGTTTAGTTCGCTTTGAAAATTTACAGTTTGAAACACAACTGAACGAACTGGAAATCGAAAAAAGTAATGAAGAGTTCCTTGATTCCAAACAAAGCAAATGGTGTGAAAATGCTTTAAGCGTAAGGTCGGTTTGGTGTGGCCAGGTCTGAACTTCACTTCAGTGTAACGTGCCTTCATCATATGCTCCTTCTCCATAAGATCCTCAAAAGAGTGATTTTACTCTGGTGTGCCATTCCTCTTGCTCTCTGTGGGACCTTCCAACCGCCTCGCCTCCCATACACACAATCTCCAGATCCTACTCCTTGTTCTTCCCCAACTTTTTAGATTTTGCTCTTTATCTTTTTCCTTCTGTCTTTCCTATTCCGATCTTGTTTATACTTTGTGGGTGTCCTCTTTAACAATTTGTAGAGCGTTAATGAGGAATGGCTGGGTTGATCGCAATTGCATGTGAACAAGCAGTCAGCCAATTTCCCCACTGAACACTCCACAGCTACACCCATGCCCACAAATCCAAAGCCACATTGTTTTTAATAAAAAACCACATACTCCCACTGATTCCTGACATGCTGTACCACAGGGGACCCTGAGAGGAGGTGGAGTCGATAATAGTAGTATTAGACACAAGGGTCCATCATACAACCCTCTCACACCAATACTCACACCACACCACACTAGGCCAATTTAAAATCTCTATTTAACATGCACATCTTCGGGATGTAGTAGTGTAGTTCAGATTTTGAAGTTGATTTATATTCCGTGACAATAAAAAATGTGTTAATATTACAAGTGAAATAGTTTACCAATGAAGCAGAAAATGAAAAACAAATGCTTACATTTAAGTTGGAAATGCCTGACTTTATTTTCTGCTATCTAATGCTGGCTTCACACTACAGAACTTTTCTCGAGATTTTCAGTTGTAGCCTTCATGCACAAAATCTTTGCAAGTTGAGGACAGTTGCTGTGTGCAGTCATGACAGCCAGGTTTGTAGTGTGACATTCCAGCAATTCAATCAAAGCGATCTGCTCTATGACTCATTACAAAAAATCAAGTTTGATTTTGTCTTAACCTATTGGGACAGGCTTTTGTGTGTGCACTTAGCTACAAGTACAATAAATACAATCCACCTGCAGGAAAGTACAAAACAGAGGCTTATCTATCCATTGTTTTGTGTTTGTCGTACCGCAACAGAACTGAAAAAGGAAATAGTCCAACAACTATAGCTAAACTCACCACTGCTGGAAACAATTCACACAGCTAGCCACGGGCCCTGACGTGCAGAATGTTAATTGTGAGGAAGTCAAAAAGCTTGCCATCCTCAATGAATCTTAGCCTTCCTCAAGACACCGCCAAGACAAAAAGATCCAGAAACTGCAGTCATTATGTGTGATATTGTCTCTGACTTAAAGTTGTGGCTAAATCCTGTTATGTAATGTTTCAAATTATAATTCTAGACAGAAGCATTCAGTCAGTGAATTGATTTGAAAGATTCATGCATCAGAAAATGCAGAAGTCTTACATCTCAACCCAGTAGATTTTCTCCATGTATTCACATTGGTTTTTCCTCAGGTGCTCCATTTCCCCTCCACATCCTTGTGTGTCCATTTAATTAGTGACTCTGAATTGGCCTAAAGTGAGTGTGTGTATATGTATGTGTCTTATGGTGGGCTGGCTCTACATCCAGAGTGAATGCCTTGTAACTGATGCTGATGGGATAGGCTCCATTCTCCTTTGAGCTTTTACATGAAGAGGAATGAGGGTTAGAAAATGGATGGACAGATTAAATAATCTAGTTATGCATAAGCATAATATTTGAAAATGTATTTATTAACATATCATAATTTTAAAAGCTCAGCTTAACTGCAGAATTGAAGAACATGCCAGAGCTGGTTCTAGGATTTTTGCTGCCCAAGGTGAAGTTGTAAATTGCACCCTGCCACCCCCTTTGCTTTGTGAGGAATCATCACTGCCAGACCTGTATATTGAGACCTGGAGACAGGACTGTAGACAGCAAAGTATATAGGACCTCAAATTCACAATTTGAGAATGTGGAGTTATAGCGACATTTGTTTAGAAGACTGTCTCTGAAAAATACGCTCTTGAGGGGTGCCATTTCAGAAAATAAGTAGGAATCAGGCTGTATTAGTAGTCTTTATTTATTGCTTTTAACATTTCTTTAAAGAAAATTATGAAAGAAACACTCATGTTATTGCTAATACTGTGGTCTAATTTCTAAACGTGTACCTTTTGATGATGGTGAGATTCTACATATAATTTTTTTTTCTCACTAAGACATTCCCGTAAGACTTACATGTCGTTTAAATTCATAATATAAATTGAAACTTAGCAACAATGAAAACTGATAGCATGTAGTGAAACTGAGAATATGAGTTTCTTTAAATAGAAATCTTTACCGTCTGTTCCTATTTATGACTCATGTATGACTCAGGCGCCGCCGAGAGTGGCAGCCTTTTCAGCAGCTCCGTGTACGACTTTATTTTTCTACTTTTATTTTTCTACTTTTTTATTGATCACTCCTATCATTTTATTTTATGTGGATTCGTTACCTGGACACACTTACTTTTACAACGTGGGCATGGATTTTTACACGCCGAGACTCGTCTATTCAATTACTCAACTTCGAGCGCTGAGAACAAATGCCAGTGTCGGTGTGGTTCCCTATTTACCCGACGAGGTAAGAAGGCAGTATTGTGGCAGCAGAGCCGGCACTAAGCTAAAAATGAAGTGGCTTGCGAGAAAGTGGCGTCTTAAGCCTTCGGTGCCTTCTGTGATTCTGGGAAATGTGAACTCAATCTCAAATAAGGTCGATGAACTGGCTGCGCTTGTGAAAAATGTCAGAACCTACAGAGAATGCAGTTTGTTGTGCTTTTGCGAAACGTGGCTAATTACCACCATCAAAGATGCTAACGTGGAGCTACCCGGGTTTAGCACAGTTAGAGCAGACAGAGATGAAAGTACCTACGGGAAGCACAATGGAGGAGGACTCACTCTCTATGTTAATACACGGTGGTGTAACTCTGGACATGTTAACGTCAAAGTCTCCACTTGCTGCAGGGACATCGAACTGTTGGCCGTAAGTTTGCGTCCCTATTACTTGCCCAGAGAGTTTGGACACGTCATTGTTGTTATTGTTTACATCCCTCCTCGAGCGGATGTGGAGACAGCGAGTGACATCATCCATTCTGCTGTTGCTAAGTTACAAACGCAGCACCCTGAGGCATTTGTGCTAATCGCTGGAGACTTTAACCATGTGACGCTGGACAAAACATTACCTGCCTTCTCCCAGTATGTGGATTGTAACACCCGGGGAAATAAGACTATTGATTTACTGTATGCAAACTTTAAAGACGCATACAGCGCCACCCCGCTGCCTGCGCTTGGGAAAGCAGATCATAACCTGGTTCTGCTTCAGCCTCACTACAAACCAAGAGTGAGGGTCCTACCTACAACCACACGCTCATTCAGGTAGTGATCTCCCGAGGCAGAGTAGGCTCTGAGAGAATGCTTTGGAACTACAGACTGGGATATCCTGCAGGGATCACATAATGAGAACATTGAGGAGGTTGTTGACTGCACTACTGACTACATCAACTTCTGTATGGACATTGTAGTTCCAGTAAGAACTGTACGCTTCTATGCTAACAACAAGCCATGGATTACAAGTGACATCAAGGGCCTTTTGAACCAGAAGAAAAGGGCTTTTAAAGGCGGTGATCAGCATGAGCTCAAGCACGTGCGGAAGGAACTTAGAGTCCAGCTCAGGGTGGAGAAGGAGCAATACAGGAGAAGGCTGGAGCAGAAGTTGCAGAATAACAGCATGAAGGAAGTGTGGGATGGGATGAAGATCATCACTGGCTGCAGCTCGAAGCGCGGTGCCACCATCGAGAGAGACGTGAAGAGAGCAAACCAAATGAACAACTTCTTTAACAGGTTTGACCACCCTAACACACTCTCACTCTCACCTTGGAGTACTGGCCCCTCCACACATCCTTCTGCTGATACCAGCATAGGAGAGACATCCCCACCCACAATTACAACAGTGCAGGTGAGCAGAGAGCTGAGGAGACTTCGTGCCAGCAAAGCAGCGGGTCCAGATGGAGTATCGCCATGACTGCTGAAGGTCTGTGCATCGGAGCTGGGGGGTCCTCTAAAGCGTATCTTCAACCTAAGCCTGGAACAGGGGAGAGTCCCGAGGCTTTGGAAAACATCTTGCATCACCCCAGTCCCAAAGGTATCACGTCCTAGTGAGCTGAATGACTTCCGGCCTGTTGCTCTGACATCACATGTGATGAAGACCATGGAGAGGCTGCTGCTTCACTACCTGAGGCCACAGGTTCAACACGCCCTCGACCCTCTGCAGTTTGCATATCAGGAGAAGGTGGGAGCGGAGGATGCCATCATCTATATGCTACACCGATCCCTCTCCCACTTGGACAGAGGCAGTGGTGCTGTAAGAATTATGTTTCTAGACTTCTCTAGTGCCTTCAACACAATCCAACCTCTGCTCCTTAGGGACAAGCTGACAGAGATGGGAGTAGATTCATACCTGGTGGCATGGATCATGGACTATCTTAAAGACAGACCTCAGTATGTGCGTCTCGGGAACTGCACGTCTGACATTGTGGTCAGCAACACAGGAGCGCCACAGGGGACTGTACTTTCTCCGGTCCTGTTCAACCTATATACATCGGACTTCCAACACAACTCGGAGTCCTGCCACGTGCAAAAGTTCGCTGACGACACTGCTATTGTGGGCTGCATCAGGAGTGGGCAGGAGGAGGAGTATAGGAACCTAATCAAGGACTTTGTTAAATGGTGCGACTCAAACCACCTACAACTGAACACCAGCAAAACCAATGAGCTGGTGGTGGATTTTAGGAGGCCCAGACCCCTCATGGACCCCGTGATCATCAGAGGTGACTGTGTGCAGATGGTGCAGACCTATAAATACCTGGGAGTGCAGCTGAATGATAAATTAGACTGGACTGCCAATACTGATGCTCTGTGTAAGAAAGGACAGAGCCGGTTATACTTCCTTAGAAGGCTGGCGTCCTTCAACATCTGCAATAAGATGCTGCAGATGTTCTGTCAGATGGTTGTGGCGAGCGCCCTCTTCTACGCGGTGGTGTGCTGGGGGGGCAGCATTAAGAAGAAGGACGCCTCACGCCTGGACAAACTGGTGAGGAAGGCAGGCTCTATTGTTGGCATGGAGCTGGACAGCTTGACATCTGTGGCAGAGTGACGGTCACTCAGCAGGCTCCTATCAATTATGGAGAATCCACTGCATCCACTAAACAGGATCATCTCCAGACAGAAGAGCAGCTTCAGCGACAGACTGCTGTCACTGTCCTGCTCCACTGACAGACTGAGAAGATCGTTCCTCCCCGAAACTATGCGACTCTTCAGTTCCACCCGGGGGGGTAAACATTAACATTATACAAAGTTATTGTCTGTTTTTACCTGCATTGTTATCAATCTTTAATTTAATATTGTTTTTTTTTTTTGTATCAGTATGCTGCTGCTGGAGTATGTGAATTTCCCCTTGGGATTAATAAAGTATCTATCTATCTATCTATCTATCTATCTATCTATCTATCTATCTATCTATCTATCTATCTATCTATCTATCTATTTACTGAATGTTCGTGTATGCAAATAATGCAATCTACCTATCCAAAAAAATGCAGAACTGCTTTAGCATGCCCAGAGCGAATCTCATAAATGGTGAGCAACAAAGGATGATGTTTGAAGTTTAATTTGATATTTGGACTTCAGTCTTCACACATTATACACTTCATGTCAAAATTTTGTCGTTTGCACTATAACATGAAAAAAGTTTGTTTTAGATATGTATTCAACATTTCTTGCCTTGTATTTCCTGTCATCCTGCATTTACCCAAATCATTGTAGACATGGAACACACATGAAATGTATGTGTTCCTAATAACGATATATTATTTACCTTATACAATTCCAGACCTATCTCACACCCAGATAAACAGACTTGAGCTGGGAGAACTTTTTGTCCAAGATGAGCTCCTGTGGTGGGATGGATGGCATAGCAGACTGCTTGCTGCTTGTGCTGATCGACACATTTACAAGACAAAAGGTGCAAAGGAATTTAAGGTGGCACTGGATTATAAATTTTTTGTAGGCTTCAGGGAGTCTAGTGATAAACTCTGGATTTATGGTGTTGTGTCTGTTCCAAATCAGGACTGAATTTTAGGGCCCTATTACTTTTTCTTTATGAGACACCATTTTGCATAACTGTCATTAGCGTTTATAGGGGCGTAATCTTCAAAGGTTGTGACCTTAAGTTCATTGGCATGAAGGGATAAACACCAAGTAATTCCATTAAGCTTTATCCAATCTGCGGATAAATCCTTTTAAAAAAAAAAATTCTCTTTGCTAATTGATCCTCATGTCTTGTCTGGTTTTGACTTTGGTTCTTTGGCTATTAATTTTTTTTCTAGAGCAACAGAGGGTACATTGAGAAGTGTTTAATAGAGAAAAGTGCCTTGAACAACCTGGGACTGCCTGTCTGACATTTAGGAGATACTGTATACCTTGATTTATATCTAAAGGTGCATATGAATATGGAAAACTAATTATATACAGATGGAAACCTTTGCAAGATTATAGTGATTGCTAATCCCATATTTAAATCACATTTTGGAAGGATTTATATTTGAATTTCAGTCCTCAGTTTGACTGAATATTGTAAGCAAGGCTTTAGATCCCTGGCTAGCTAACTTCCACTTAGCAAAAATAGAAACATTTAATCTTCAAAGTAAATTTGTAGGTTAAAATATTCATTATTAAACATTTCCTACACGATGTACAACCAACATTTCCACAGTGATTTCTGCTTTTTGCAACAAACAAATAAAAATAATTATACATCTCCTGGACATCCTTAGGCAATGGTCAACAGAAACCATTTATTTTGTAGGATGCATGCACATTATCTTGGTGTGATACACTACAATGTATAATTAGTGATTCTGATGCTCTTAGCCTTTTTCAACAGTGTGAATCGCTCATTTGAGTTTATTTCACCTTTGTCTCAGTATGATGAATAAATATAGAAACCATCTCACCAAGACTGATTGGTGTTTTCATCATTTCCTACCCATGAAATACTTCCTGCAAAATGTTGTTCGTTCCTTATAAGTTATTACATGTTAAAACATTTCAAGACAAGAAATAATGGACTTTTTATTGGTTGTGAATACAAGTATAAAAATAAACAGTCACCAGGAAAGTTTCTCGAAATAAATCAAACTAAAATTCTTTAATGTGCAAAGGGAAACATATCTCTTCTGAGTATTTTAATTTAGTAAATTACTTCAGTAGTCAAATAGGAAGACAATATGGCAATTCTAGCTTTTTATATTGCACACTTACGAACATGGTGCAGAGGAGGTTTGCTGCTATTTTGTTAACTTCCCTTTGAAAGCAGAAGTAATCATAATTCACTTAATGTTTATGTCACTTCAAGTTTATGTTAAGACTAATGAAGTGACTTAAAAATAGAGTTGACACTCTTTCTGCTTTCTTTTATTTATTCAAAGCTCCTCTTTTCCCTTGGCTGGATGTGGCTAGCTATGAATGAGCAGGACAGTCTTGAGTGGAAGACCAAGCTTCTTTTTAACTGACATGACACAAGGTAATGTCTGAAGAATTAAGGATGAGGGGAAACAGTGTGAGGAAACCTTCCACAAATTTTACAATAAAGTCGGTCTTTAGTTCTTCTCAAGGACAGGGACTGTCTTTTCACTGTCCCCACACTACATGTTGACTTCTCTTGTAGTTATAGTTTTTCTCTGTTTTGTTTTTTTAAGGAGCAGAGTGACTCAGGTGCATAGTCATATGTAATGTATAGCTAGGAGACCATCCTTGGCATTGCCGCACTAGGAAGTATCAGAGGCTAGTGCCAACCTTATCATAAATTCATAAATTCCCAAAACATTGCTAAAAGTGAGCTTAATGAAGGACTAAAATATTTCAGTCAGTTTAACGTAATTCTGATAAGATCATACCGCAAAAATCAAATTTAGTCAAGTGAAGACAGTGGAACTCATAACTTGATTAAACATCGACAGAATTAATTGACATGGATAATTGTATCTAACAACAATTTCTCCATTGTTATGTTTTTTATTCTTAATGGGAGAAAAAAATAAAACTTTTCTTTAGGGAAATGTGCTTCTTATAGAAATTCTACTGCTATAGTCACACATATGACTTGGAGGTAACTCTAATGGTTTGTGTTTGCTAAAAACATCTGAGTATTACTAATACTCTTGAGAAGTGGTAAGCAACATTGGTTATGGTGTGACGGGTTTTTGTTCTAACTGAGTTGCTTAATTAGAAACCAATTCCTGCCAATAACAGATCTTATTTAATACCATGGCTTGTTAGGGTTTTTACTCTGCAATGTCAGGTCATTCTTATGTCACAGACTTTTCCTTTCCAGTTGTTCATTTTCTTTCTCTTCTGTTTTCCTCCAAATATTGTATTAAACCAGATGAATATCAGTGCACAATGAAAACACATAGGTGAAAACTGAAACAAGTCAGAGGGAGAACTGCCGCTCCCTGTGTGATTTGCATCTTATTTCTAATAAGAAGCAATTAAAAATAGTGAATGCAGCTGTTTGACTAAAATAAGTAATTAAGGGTGTGAAATCTTAAAAAGCGAGGCAACTAAAATGAAGCAGAAAAGTGCTACTTGAGCAATAAGTACTTCAACAGCAATAATTCACTCCTCATTAAGAAACAGGGTTGAAACAAAAACCTGCAGCTACTGTGGCCCTCCAGGACCGACTTTGCTCATCCCAGCTCTTGAGGCAAAATTTCAAAAGTAGGCAATGCAAAACTGGAGGGTCATGGTCATATTAATTATATGAGGCTTTATTTTTGGATATATCATAACTTTGTTAATTAGACTTTTTTCTGTCACATTTCTGAGGCCTGGCATGAGCACCCCCAAACCATCACTCCCTGCTGGCTCTACAAGTAGAAATCTTACTGCAACACTCACATGGTCTTAAGGGGTGGCTATGTATGAAACATCTATGAGTAAAGTTCAAGAACTCTATTTCAGTTCATCACAGCTCTTCTGAGCAAAACTGACATTAAAAATTAACCCACCACTGGCCATTGAAGCAAAATGTTTGACATATTGGCTATTTGTCTCTCCAGAGCACTCACATTCATTTCTAAATGTCCAGTTTGCAGTGACAATTTAATCTATGTGACGTGAGATTTAACTGGAAACCACAAAATCCAAAGAAAACCTGCCCAAGCACTGTTGAGAAACTCTCTCAAATTGATAAGAGAGATGGCTGACTTACAAGAGCTGAGAAGAGTGAAGGGACTGCAAGACTGATCATAGGAGGCCAGATGTTTCAAAATCCTCAACTGAAGGATGAACACAGGAAGCATACAAAAAATTAAAATGGAACTGTTGTTTCTCGGGGCATGACTAAGCAAGTTTTGATAATCTGTTCTACCTAAGGGGGTTTCTTATCCATTTGTTTAGCTGAAAGTACTTTTCAATTCAGAATGTTCACCTTGTGTCTCTCCTTGTGTTGACACTTGTCAGTTGAACCCTTGCTAAAACGTATTCCAGAGACTCTAATATCTGTGTGCCTCTGGTTTTCATGTGGCTTTCAACTCCAATGACTGCTGAAATCAGGGCAGCCCTAGTTTTTCCTTTGGCAGCTCTTGGTGTCCCAGCACACCTGAATCTTTGAGTCAGAGCTACCCATTCTCTTCAAGGGACAATACCCTCTAGGCACCATAGTGGATGGATGGGAAAATACCAGCCTCCTGCCAAATGTGCACTTGAATGAGCAGCCTGTCCACACTTCTCCAGCCAGTGGCCATTCACTGATAGATCAGGTCAGGAAGTTTGTTCTAGTCTCTCTCTCTATATATATATAAGGGAGGGGTTGGGCAGCCCTGGCATCTATTAGGTTACCTGCCCTCTACTGTAGTGGAGGAGCATTGCAAGCTTCCATCCAGGTTGCTCCTCTGTGTCCATTTTTCCGTCTGTCACAGCCTGGTTCTTGATCTTCATCCCAGATTGTCAGACCATATCTTTAGGCACAAGGATAAAAGATTTTATACAAGTTAAATAAGTGTAGGTCAGTCTTTTGTTTTTTAGTAAGTATGGTTTTGACATCACTGCAGAAGCTCATAAGAGGGCAGTTAAATTTCTGAAATGAGAAATCAATCTCGTAAAAGTCAGTGTATGCTCCCATCTGTGATTTTATACACACGTTTGTTCATTCACTGTATATATTTTTTCCATTGTTAAATACTATATTATAACATAATGTAATGGCAACATAAATATATGTGTTCAATGGTTTCATATAGTGTATAAAGAAAACATTTTTAAAACATTAATACTGAAATGCATTAAAGAAAATTAATGTTTTGGTAGTCTTAGTTTTCCTTCATTAAATTCAGAATCCCCAGCAATTTGCATTATAAAGAGTTTACCGTATTCTAACAGTAATTAAAGCTTTATCATACTTTGCAGCTAGTGTTGTGTCTGGAACAGAGTTGTTTTCATTTACTTACAGGTCTGTTTGGGTGAGACACATAAAAACAAAAGCACATTCAGTACACTTAATAGACAGCGTCTAAATAAAAATTCGGCTTGTATCGTCTAGCCCTTCTGCCTCAGGTTATGCTTTGTTAAGTTTGTGAACATTTTTAAAGGCATACTCACCAATAATAATTTTGCCTGAATGCATTTTTAAAAGTTGAACTGATTGTTATGTTGAGTTAATAATACGGCCTTTCTGCAAAAATTCATTTAAAACTGTAGCCACACAGCATCCATCTATCCAGTTCCCAAGCCAGCTTATTATAAATCAGGGTTGCAGGCTGCTGGAGTCTATTGGGCATATGAAGAAACACACTCTAGATGGGACTCCATTCTACTGTATCAGTCCACATTGAAGCAAACATTCACACTGTACTTAATTAGAAATTTTTGAGTCATCAATGAATGCATTTTCCTTTGAGATATGGGTGGAAAACTGAATTACCTACAGAAAGACACACTCTGCAACCAAGATTGAATTTGAATTACTGTAAGTTATCTGGAGATGTCAGTCAGCAATAACCAGGAAATCCTGCAAATACTACAAGACCAAACACTACATTATTTCATGGTTATAAAAAATACTTTTATCGAAGATGCGAGTGTCCTCAGAACAGTAACAATAATACAAAACCAAGCAAGGACATATTGTGAAAGACAAGAGAAGTACTCAAACAAAGGGTTGGGGTCCGGGAGGATAACCCTTTTAATTATGAAGTGTTTGAAGGACAAATGAAAAAAATTGCTACAGCAGCCACTTTAAAGATATGTTCCAGGTCTGGAGCATCAGCATTATGTTGAGGACTCGCTCTCTATGTTAATACACGGTGGTGTAACTCTGGACATGTTAATGTCAAAGTCTCCACTTGCTGCAGGGACATCGAACTGTTGGCCGTAAGTTCGCGTCCCTATTACTTGCCCAGAGAGTTTGGACACGTCATTGTTGTTATTGTTTACATTCCTCCTCGGGCGGACGTGGAGACAGCGAGTGACATCATCCATTCTGCTGTTGCTAAGTTACAAACGCAGCACCCTGAGGCGCTTGTACTAATCGCTGGAGACTTTAACCATGTGACGCAAAATGTGAATGTCCCATTGGGATTAATAAAGTATCTATCTATCTATCTCTATCTACACATATATGATATATAAGTGTATAATTTTAAATATACTATAAATATTCACTATCCGCAGATTCCATTCCTATGGATTAATTTATCCTCTATTCTAAAAGGGTAATCTGCCTATTCATGGATAAGGTCCTCTCTGTGGCAGGGATGGACATCATGGGGTTGTATTTGTAACCATGTATAGCATAAAAAAAATTCAGAGAGGCCTATTACACTTGAACGACACATGAGACTGGGTAGCAGCAGCTCCATGATGCCCTTAGATGTCCTGGACTGCATGCGCACTACACTGAATGGATCAATGGGTCTACCCAGCACAGAGATGCATGAGTAAGCTGTTGAACTCTATTTGTGATGGGGACCAGGGCTTGCTATTGTTTCCCACAAACTACAGTTTGGATGATTTAGTGAGGTCCTCAGATTGGCTCTGCTTTGGTCACTCATGGCATTTGGGCAGACCACCTAGAAGACAATAGAACTTTACTGTAAAGAGAATAAAAGTTGTAGCAAGATTTCTACAGATGAATCCTTTGAAGGGATCATTACCGAGCCTTAAGGGTTGGGATCACAGGTTTGACATGTCCACTCGACCCTGTCTCCCCCTTGCAAGGCAGCATCCTGTCAGAACCATTTTTCATATAGGATCAATGATTCAGAATCTGTATTTTCCATATCTGTGGGGTTTTTCAGGTGCGTAACCTGCACAGATAACAAGAATTGACTGTGTATTTATATATATGTATAAAGTATATATACTTTATATACTTATATATTATATACCCCCTAGTACAGTAATCCCTCCTCGATCGCGGGGGTTGCATTCTAGAACCCCATGTGAAAGGTGGAAATCCGCGAAGTAGAAACCATATGTTTATATGGTTATTTTTATATTGTCATGCTTGGGTCACAGATTTGCACAGAAACACAGGAGGTTGTAGAGAGACAAGAACTTTATTCAAACACTGCAAACAAACATTTGTCTCTTTTTCAAAAGTTTAAACTGTTTCATGACAAGACAGAGATGACAGTTCCGTCTCACAATTAAAAGAATGCAAACATATCTTCCTCTTCAAAGGAGTGCGCGTCAGGAGCAGAGAATGTCAGAGAGAGAGAGAGAGAGAGAGAGAAAAGCAAACAATCAAAAATCAATAGGGCTGTTTGGCTTTTAAGTATGCGAAGCACCGCCGTATAAAGCAGCTGCAAGGAAGAGAGCAATGTGAAAGTAGTATTTCTGCATTTTTTAGAGGAGCATCCGGATCCTCTAGGCCAGTGTGCGAACAGCCCCTCTGCTCATACCCCCTCCGTCAGGAGCAGAGAATGTCAGAGAGAGTGAGAGAGACAGTGAAAAACAAACAATCAAAAATCAATACGTGCCGTTCAAGCTTTGAAGTATGCGAAGCACCGTGCGGGAAGCATGTCGTTTGACAAAGCCGGAAGGGAGTAATGTGAAGATAATCTTTCAGCATTTTTAGACGAGCGTCCGTATCGTCTAGGGGTGCGAACAGCCCCCCTGCTCACACCTCCTCCGTCAGGAGCAGAGAATGTCAGAGCAAGAGAGAGAGAAAAGTAAACAATCAAAAATCAATACGTGCTGTTTGATCTTTTAAGTATGCAAAGCACCGTGCAGGAAGCATATCGCTTGACAAAGCAGCCATATGTAAGCCCAGCAAGGATGGCAGCAATGTGAAGGTAATCTTTCATCATTTTTTGAGGAGCAGCCGTATCCTCTAGGGGTGTGAACATCCCCCGTGCTCACAATATATTTGAGGAGTTTTATTTAATACGTAATACGCGCTCTGGTTGGGTAGCTTCTCAGCCATCTGCCAATAGCGTCCCTTGTATGAAATCAACAGGGCAAACCAACTGAGGAAGCATGTACCAGAAATTAAAAGACCCATTGTCCGCAGAAATCCGCGAACCAGCAAAAAATCTGCGATATATATTTAAATATGCTTACATATAAAATCCGCGATGGAGTGAAGCCGCGAAAGGCGAAGAGCGATATAGCGCGGGATCACTGTATAATTATGTATTTATAGTATATACTCTCTAATATATATATATATATATATATATATATATATACATACATACTAGGGGCTTTGCCCCCTGCTTGCTTTGCTTGCCCACCTCCCAAACCCCCTCTCCAGGGGCCCACTTGATGCACGCCACTTCGCATCTCTGTCGCTCGCGTTATCAATGGGGGGGCTGTTAACACATTAAGAAGATGTGGACGAATCAGCTGCTAGCTTGCAGCTGCTGCTACCGAGCTATGTGATCTGCATGTCGTGCTGCGTGATAATCATTTAAAAGCTTGTACAGAAGGTGCTGCTACCGAGCTGTGTATTCTGCATGTCACTCTGCGCGATGATCATTTAAAAGCCTGTACAGCAGCCAGTGCTGGATTAACCATATAAGCAAAGTAAGCACATGCTTAGGGCATCAAAGATACAGGGGGCACCACAAAAATTTTTCATAGCCGAATTTATCACATAAATTATTAAATTAATTAAATTTACAGCCATTTGCAAAATTTAATGAAAAATTAATAATGCCTCACTGTACCTCCCTATGCCGTCACTGTTCGTAGATGGAGCCTTACACAGTGCATTCTGAATACTGGTGCCATCTATGATGGGGAATTCCCGTTTCATGGTGATTCCCTTAAATGCCATGTTATGTCAAAATATTGTGAAAATAATTTCATTCAAAACAATATGTTTTTATATTTTTAAATAATAGTTAATAGTTGATTAAAAATTATTATCACGTAATTGTTGTTCTTCGTAAATTATTTGTTATTTAACTTAAAATAAATTTCTAGTGCGTAGAAAGCGTTATTTTTTGTTTTAAGCAAAAAAAAAAAAAATCGTCCCAGTTTGAGGAAAAAAATATTCTGGTAAGTCTATTTAATTCTATTCTTGGATATTTTTAAATTAACTTTACATTATGTAAAAGTGAAAATCGTACAGCTGATTACTATTGGATAAAACTGTTTATAACTTTTTTACTAATTAAGATTTATTAACAAAATTTTCACAAAACATTCTTCAAATCTTGTTCTAAGAATATGGGTAAATAGATTTGCTAAACTGACACAAAATCCATAAATAAATAATCAAAATGGTAAATCTAACATTTCAAAAAAACCTTTAAAATTGGCCCCAAACGTTAAAATTTGTAAAATTTCGGATGCCATTTTCTCTTCAAGTAATGATAAAAACACAATCAGATCTTTATCGAAAAGCACAAAATAAATTTTTAAATCAATTGTGGGGTTAAAGTCGATTTCTACAGGTTTTGGCAGGAGATTGGATAATTTGTAGTCCTTAGAATAATGGCAGATAAAATTAATATTTGTAGCCATTTAAGCCACTTTATATTCACTTTGAGACTTAAAACATCCTTAAATATGAGATGTCAAAAATTTCAAAAAAGCTGAAACAAAATCTGCGCAAATTGATATTTTGGAATTTAGTTTGCTTCATCAAAAACTAGAGATTTTCACGAAAATGTTGGTCCTAGTCTCATTTTGATACGACAATTTTCACGACCCCTAGGTACTATAGCAATTAAAGTCGTTCGGTTTATGACATGGAGGCAGCAGTTTTGCAGTTTTTATTGCATTACATTGCCGTACGACTTTAACTGTCATAAATTTTTACCATTTTTATTATTTATTTATGGCTTTTGCGTTCATTATTTAGCAAATCTTTTACACATATTCTTAATATAAGGTTTAAAGAATATTCTGTGAAAAGTTTGTAACTAAATCTTTCTTAGTAAAAACGTTATCTCTATTATGTATAGAAGCAGATGTGTTACATAAGATTGATTATGAAGATCTAATCAAAGAGTTTGCAAGGAAAAAAAATAGGAGAAAATTATTAAAATAAAAATAAAATGAAGCATACAAAAATAAATATTATTTTCCTTCTTACTATAAGAATGTTTTGTTTAATTTTGAATTTTCGATAATAAAATAAAATTTTATTTTCTAGTTTGTTATTGTTTTAATATTTTGAATTACTAGTGTAAGGGGGCACAAAAATTACTTAGTGCTTAGGGCATCTAATGTCTTAGGGTCTTAATTCGGCCCTGACAGCAGCTGTCCTTTTGTCTCACTTCCTTGTCTCCCGGGACGTTAAAGTGTCTCAGAGAAATTGCTTGTAAGTAGGGCATGACGTGCAAGTAGTCTCGCGGGACTTCAAAGTGTATCTCCGAGATGATTGCGTCTCGACCCAAGATTTTTTTAATATAATATATAGGTATTGTCACGCACAAGCGCATAGGGAACAGCTTAAGGACCCGACGCGCACCGCAACAAGTCATGCAAGGGGACAACGGCAGGATACTAACCTCTCTTTCTTTATTTCCGCAGAAAGAACGAAACACCGCCGCTGTAACTTCACCCGGATGCCTAGGGAAACCTGCCATTTCCGAGTCCCTTTCTACCCTCTGGTCCTCTCATGATGACGTCATCTTCCCATCCATCACCACAACTTTCCCAGCATCGCATTACTTCACTTCTGGTCCCCCCTTATAAATTGTCCGTCTACCCACCATTGTTTTGTCTGTTGTATTTTGTAAACTGACCTGGAACTCTTTTTTACAATATACGGGGCCAAAAACCCCAAATCTTTATGATCGTTTGTGTAATTTATTACAATATATACGAGGGGGGACCCAAAAATAACCGGAAATATTTTTAAAACGTGTTTAATTTAATTTTCTGTACAAACTACAATTAGTCTCCTTCAAAGTACTCTCCATTGGCGAAAATACACTTATCTAACCATTTGTTCCATTGTTCGAAACATTTTTTAAATTCGTCTGAAGTAATGCCCATTAATGCTCTGGTCATTTCTTGTTTTACCTCTTCGACGTCAGCAAAACACCTTCCTTTCAAGTCTTTTTTCATCCGAGGAACTAAAAGAAATCACACGGAGCTAAATCCGGTGAGTAGGGTGGGTGGTTCAGGGTTATCATACTGTTTCTTGCCAAAAATTGGCGAATGCTGAGAGCAGTGTGAGATGGAGCGTTGTCATGATGAAAGAACCAATCGCCCGACTCCCACAAATCACACTTCTCACACTGTTGCACAACCTACTTTTACAAAAAAATTCACTGAACACAAGCACAACCTTCCAGACTGATGGCACTTGGCAGACTGACTTGTGAGGAGTGTAACTAGATAGCCCTAGCGGCCCAACCACGTACTACAATACCAACCTAACAACAACAAAATTCTGGTTATTTTTGGGTCCCCCCTTGTATATACTGTGCCAGTACTAGGTTATTTTATATCCTAGGCCAAGCTTATTATTATGCCAACCGACTGCTCGGTAGCTAACCAGTGCGTCTGGGTTTTCCACCCCTTATGATCTGTGCCCTAAATGAATACCTTGTGGAGCCAGCCCTGTATATATATATATGTATATTTCTCCCAAATACCTTTAGAGGTCATTGAGGAATATTTCAGCATAATATTCATAAGTATGGTGAATCCTTTTTCTTTCTCTTTGTTTTCCCTTCTCCGGAAGGGCCCCTTTTTAAGTTGGACCTTGGAAGTACTTACTGGTGTTTGAACAAGGTCCGGAAGAGGTACTTCGGAGTTTCTACAGAGTAGGGACAGTTCATCCCTGTAGTTCCTCCTAGCAGCACTGATGGCAGGCAGCAAGGCTGACAATTGGGACTATCAATCTCAATATGCCCCACAGACAAGTAAATGGGAGTAGTGACATAGGAGCGCTGCTCTCCAGTGTGTCAGGGGAGCCCATACTCCAGGCCCCAGGATGCTCCAGTTTCCTCCCACAGTCCACAGATGTAGGTTAGGTTCATTGGCGATTCTAAATTGTCCTTAGTGTGTGCTTGGTGTGTGGGTGTGTATGTGTGCGCCCTGCAGTGGGCTGGCGTCCTGCCCAGGGTTTGTTTCCTGCTTTGCACCCTGTGTTGGCTGGGATTGGCACCAGCAGACCCCCGTGACCCTGTAGTTAGGATATAGCAGGTTGGATAATGGATGGATGGAATGATCTGGCAATAATTTTACACTGGGTGCCCTTCCAGACGTCACCCTCCCTTTTTATCCCGGCTCGGGACCAGCACAAAATAACACACTGGTTGTGCATCCCCCTGCGGCTGGGTTGACAGTATGCCCGATAATACAGTATAATTATGTATTGTATGTGAATACATATTTATCCTTATTTGCTTATATTCCATTCTTTAACATAATTTTTTATTTCTTTATTTAAGAGTCCATAGTTCTTGACAGCATGTCCTCCAGGTGGCGGCTGGAAGAAGTCCTGGGAATGGGATTGCCGTGAATATTCATAATAAGCATCCATGGACCAAAGGTCTAGTTGTCCTGAGATAATGGAGCCTTTGCTGTTGGGCTTATCACAGAGTAAGAATAATTCAGAGACATGAAATGAGTCTCATACAGATGGTCTAGCTAATTATGAACACTGATAAATAAAACGTTAAGAACTGGAATATGGAGAGAGATACTAGAAGGAACAGAAAAACACAACACACAATTAATAGGAATATCTGAAATATAAAATGAAAGGGATTGGAATGATATGTCTAAATAAAGGATGCACTTTAAATTTTCAGGATCTCCAATAAGAATCAGAAGAGTGGCAGGAGTGGAGATCATTTATAAGTATTGAGGTGATAAAGAACATAACAAGATGGGAACCTATAAATCTAAGATTAATGATGATGAACTAAATCTACAGAAGGAAATAGGACTAATACAGATGTGTGCACCAACAGAAAACAATACAGCAGATGAAAAGGAAGCAGTTCATGGAGATCTACAGCAGGCTTCAGAGAAAATGCAATCCAATGTCTAGCACATAACATTAATGGAAGACTGGAACACTCATTTTGATAACCAGAGAGATTGGTAACATGGAACAATTGGGGGAACATAGCTTGGAAGAGGAGGTGAATGAAAATGGATGAAGATTGCTAGACTGGTGTATGATGAATCAGACACTAGTTGAAAACACTTGGTTTAGTCACAAAACAATCCAAAAACCTACTTACGATGCGGAAGAACTGGATAATAACAACATTACAGACTACATTACTTATACAAGAAGCATGAGGTATGCAGTGTATGATGACAAAGCAATCAGGGGAGCAGAGCTATGTGCCAACATAGATTAGTAATATTGAATTGGAACATTAAGAAACCAGTGAAAGATCAAATAAGAAAATACTTAAGAATTAAATTGGAATTACTTGAAGAAACCAACAAAATATAGGAATATGAAAATAGACTTAAAGAAAAGTTAGGGAAAACTAGAGCGAATGAAAAATGTAGGAAAGAAAAGTGGACCTTAAATAAAGATGATAAAATTTAAGGAAACAGTATTACAAATAACTACAGATAATTGCAGAGTTAAAACAATAATACAGTACCCTGAGGGAAAAAAAAAGAGCAAAGTTGTAGAATGATGACTTAAATAGCAAAGTGACCAAGAAAAGGGAAGCATGGAGAAAATATTTAAGAAGAAAAATTGAGGAAGACAGTGTAGTATACAAATAAAAGCAAGAAGAGACCACAGAGACTGTAAAATCATCAAAAAAAAAGTTCTGGGGCAGATGGGATAAAAGCTGTAATGTTTAGGTATGGAGGAGCAACAGTAGTTAAGAAGCTCAAGAAAATCTTCTGGCAAGCATGGAACAAAGGAATGGGGAAAAATATTACACCAATACTGTATATAAAAAGAAGGATTCAATAAACTGTAATAGCTATAGAGCAATTTGTTCGTTATCAGTAGTATTAAAAAATATGTCTCTTGATTTAAAAGCAGCATTTGATGCAGTACCACAAAGATACATATGGGAAGCACTAGACACAATGGAAGAGCCAGAAAATTTAAAAAGAATCATTAACAGCATTAATCAAAAACGCATAGAAATTGTATTAAATGGGCAAACGTAAGAGCAATGGAATATGGGAAGGAATCAAATAGGAAGATAGTCGCTGCCCTTTATTATTTGTGACATGTGAGATTAAATAATTAACATGGGCAAGAAAGAAATTAGAAACGCCAGCTTGGGATACTATAAATTATAAATGGTATTGGTCCAGGATCTTTAATATTATAACATTAATTGGAACAAGTGAGCAACAGTTACAAAGAAAAAGAATGGAAGCTAGAAGTCAAAGGTAATAAATGTAGAGAAAAGTAAAGCAATTAAAGTAACAAGGGAAGAAAAAGCAGAGAAACAACAAATGTGGGTACAGATAGATGGAAAACAACTAGAAAATGTGACAATATATGAGTGATAGTGATAAGTGAAGAAAAATAGATGAAGAAATTAGAATAAACAAAGCAAATAAAGTGTATTATCAAATTAATAACACCCTAATAGGGAAGAAAAAATCTTTTTATATAGTACGCTATCGTGGCTGTTCGTTTGTCTGTCCACGATTTTAAATCACCTGTAGCTCGCCAACCGTTTGACCTATTGATCTGAAATTTGGTACACATATACTACGTGACGTCTACAATCCGCTTTCAGGGTGATGATTGACCTCCAAGGTGATTCCTCTTTTTATTTTTATTTTATTTTATTGCAGAATCAACTCTCGACAGGGCCCATCAGGGCCTTCGCCGTCACTTCCCCTACCTCTTCATATATTAAATCATTCTTGAGGCAGATTGAAGACTTAAGTATCAAGTGAAAAATTAAGGAAAACATACTAAGTAATTGCAACACAAACATTGACTTAATCAGTTTTAATGTGAAAAGATGCCGATGAAAGAAGAGAAGAAGCGGGCCGCTAGGGTGGAGACAAGAAGAGCTGCTCAGGAAGCAGCAAGCGCATCAACCGCTGAGCAAACGAATGCTAAATGTACAGAGAAAGAGGATGAAAACTATGAATGCTCAAGTCAAGTGTGCTGTTACTGGTTAAGTATAAAGGTGAAGATGCATCTATATAAAACTATTTATATTATACATTTCAGAATCTTGGGAAATACTGGATAAACAAATACAGTATCTAAAATAACAGCAGTTCCAATAAATTATTGAAGTTGAGTGGTAGGTAAAACACCAACAGATAGAATAAGATATAAAAGAATTCCACTGGTGGAAACCATAGAAATAAATCAGCTGCAGTGATATGGACATATAATAAGGATTGGGAAAACAAGATATGCCAAAAAGGTATTTGAAATGAAGGGTGAAGAAAAATACTGAAGGAAAGACCTAGAATGGTATGTGAAGTAAACATCAAAGAAGCAGCCAGAAAGAGTGGGTTGTATCATGGAAAAAATTAAGAAAAAAATATAATCAGGTTATGGGATCCACTATTTAAACTTCTCTACATGTATTAGAGAAGGTGATAAGTGAAAGACTGCTTTTAACACTTCTCCTAACCACGGTGAATACCTTGTTATGCCATATAGTCTTGTTGATGTCTCTGCAATATTTCAAGATTATATAAGTGACACTTTTTGCAATATTTTGGTAATATCTAGTTTGGTATATATTACTATTTTTGATCCTCATAAAATTAGAAAATGTCAATATTATAAATCTTCACTAATTTTTCTTGTTTAGAAAATCTTTTAAACTGGGATAAAAATGGACCAGACAAAGGGTAAGGAAATTCAAGGCTGGAAACCCTCCATGCCAACTAAAGAAGTACAGAGATTAATTGGATTTGCTATTATGGGAGGTATCTTAAATATTTTAGTTTTGTAGTTCCTCCTATTATTTCTTTCACTAAGAAAACTGTCATTGGACAACAACAGCTCAGTAACTCTTTTCTAATCTTAAACACACATTCACTGCTGTAAAAACTTTAAACCTACCATTTGAATCCGGTGAATCCAGTATTGATGGAATAGAATGTCCACATATGATATTCATGAATCATTAGACCCTATTCTACCTAAAAACTGTTAAATGTTTGAATGCCCAGTATGTTATTTTTAGTAGATTTAATTTCATCATCGCTTATAGAGTGGGCAATATGAATCAAAAGACAGATGCACTGTCAAGGTAATTTGAGAAGAACAAAGAAAATACTGAACTAGAATAAATAATTTTCTTGGAGTTGCATTCACAAGCCTTGAAATATATGAAGATATAGTTGAGGCAATAAATGTAACTGTGACACTGCTCCAGAAACCCTTCAAGGTTAATTTTTGTCCCTTTGTGTATGACGACTTTGGTTTGAGGTTATGATTCCTATTTTAACAGGTCATGCATGGATCTTGGGGAACAAAAGAAATAATCAAGTATCAGTTTTGATGGACAACTACAGACAAAGATATTTAAAAATTTATTACCTTGTGTGATATTTGCAGCTGCAATAAATCTCCAGTACGGTGTCCTATTGGCTTATTATAACCCTTAAACCTCCAAATAAACCGTGGGAGGAGATTTGGTCTGGCTTGCTTCCTATAGCATAACTATCAAGGAATACTTTGACAACTACTGTCCCCTTTGAAACATCTGCATAGCTGTGAGTCTCCTCCTACTGTCAATTGTTTAAAACATTCTTAGCACAGCACACTATTAACAATTTTTTAAAAAGTTTATTATCCTGATTATTTTTGTTATACCTGTATTTTTATAACTGCTGCATGGTCTTTACTCAACTTAAATGCTGACATAAAATATGTTCATAAAATATAGTATACTTATATTAAACTCTTACCCTACATTCTGTGAATTGCCAGGAAAATGTATTTGAAACTAATGCTATATAAAAAAATTTATTTTATAAGTCTAAAAACTGTGAAAGTTCTGACATATTTGCAAAAATACAATGTGATATAATTGTTAGTCAGAGCATTAATATACAAAATATGATGATGTCCTTTTCAGATAAAGCAATTTAACGGTAAAGTGTCCCAAATAAGTCCGAAAAGATAATATTTATTCAAAATTGTACATGGTATCTTCATACTAGGAGAATTGAGAAATGAAAATTGTTCCAGTGGTAGTGTGCATATAAAATAGAATATTTTCAAAGCTGAAAAAAGGTGATGTCAAAACTAAACAATAGCTGTGGTAAGGAGAGGCATTCTGAACTCTTCCATCTATCCACAGAAAAAGTCATTTTCATAGACAAATCTGAAATTATTGACAAATTCAAACAGAGGAGAATTTTATTATAAACAACTAGAAACAACTTTTAAATGAATAAAATTTTAAAAGAATTATTGTGCAGGGTATGTAACAATTTGCTTTAAATTTTGTAAGCTTATATATATATATACTAGCCAACCTGCGGCATAATTATGTATTGATGGGTGAACACTTCCTGAACGACACAGTTGTCCAAATGGCATGGGTTTGTGGACACCACTGTGAGTGAATGAAAAGATAGACCTCTGGAGAGAGCAACATACAATTGTCTGTGGCTGAAAGTCGGATCGTCTGTGACAAAGAAGGCACGCTGGTGAAGGTTACTTCGTTGGTAGGGATAAGTGTCAGTACTTGTAGATTAAGGTGTAGCGAGTCTTTGTTGTTGACGCTTAATATAGCTTGCGTACTGAGATGTTCCGGAGTCACAGTTGAGAAACACTTTTTTAGTGTCATTTAAGCACGGGGAAAAAAATGAACATGTAAAACATCTGTAATGTAATAAGCCACCAAGAAAAGTAACATTGCAACAATGCTATCTATGACCCGATCGCTGTAAACAGAAGTAAAAACAAAATTGAGCCCGGTGCACTGGTCATGCAACTGTCGTCTGTGCACCTCTGAGCCACGTTGTCCTTTCATTGTTCTTTGCGGTTCCGGTTGCTTTTCTATATATAATCCACCAAGTCACCCGACCATGGTAGTAGCGAGGGGGGGTGCGTACACAGGGCAGGGACGTATTCAGAGGGAGCGTATGACCCGAACTTACTGGGTATTCCTCGTTCGTGGGGAACAATTGCAAGCCCCGGTGCCCATTACGAATGGGGTTCAACGGCTTACCCACGCCTGTCAGCGCCGGGTAGACACACGTTGATCCAATCAGTGTAGCGCGCATGCAGTACCGGACATCACATACCTGTTAATGCTCAATCTCATGTGGCTGAAAGCCACTTGTCCCTCTAAGAAGTTGGACGCCTACCGCTTGGCGATCACGTAACTATTAAGCAGGAGGGAGTCTCATTCCTTTTCGGAATTAACCAGACTAATCGCTCCACCAACTAAGTACGGCCATGCAACACCACGCACAAAATTGAGAAAGAGCTATCAATCTGTCAATCCTCTCCGTGTCCGGGCAGGGTGAGGTTTCCCGTGTTGAGTCAAATTAAGCAAGATTTGTGTGTGGCGAGTTGTTGCGTCCCGACACATGAGCAGGCACTGTGAATGCCTTGAGAGCGTGGGTGGACGCGTGCCGGGGAATAATGAGTATTTATATATCTTCTTAGATATAGACAGCGTCTGATAGTTGTGATGGTTTTACATTCCAGTACATTGCGGTGAACGCTGGAAACAGTCAGGCAGGCAGGCGTATTAGAGTTGGTGCTTTTAGAGTTGGTGGGCATGTCTCTCTAGCAGTTTGAGTTCTTGGGCGGTGCTCTGTCATTTGTATCCCACGGTCAGACAACTTGGTGGATTATATAGGGAAATGCAGCCGAAATCGAAAAGAATAATGAAAAGTCAACGTGGCTCAGTGGTGCATGTGTACTGTAGCAGAGACGAAAGTGAGTTCTTCCGTCCGGGCACATGAGCACGCACTGTGAATGCCTTGAGAGCGTGGGTAGACGCGTGTTCGAGTTGGTGGGTGTGAGTTGGTGGATTGGGCTTTGTGAGTTGACTGACATGGCTATTTTTTGCATATCCCATGGTTGTCTTCCGGC
This sequence comes from Erpetoichthys calabaricus, assembly GCF_900747795.2. NCBI lineage: Eukaryota > Metazoa > Chordata > Cladistia > Polypteriformes > Polypteridae > Erpetoichthys > Erpetoichthys calabaricus. The sequence continues at coordinate 200,010,755 of NC_041397.2, forward strand.
AGTGTGAATGCCTCGAGAGACAGGACGTCCTTGTTTGGTGAGTTGTTGCAGTGTGTGAGTTAAAAGCTGCGCTGGTTTTACACGCTGGTAACGGGCGGGCGGGCAGGCATTCTCGTCCCATGGTCTTCGAGTTGGTGGGCGTGGCTCTGTGAGTTGTCGGCGTATCCCATCGTCTTAGCGTTGGCGGGCTAAGAGTGGTTTATTTATCGTGCGTATCCTATGTTTTACACGCTGCATACAGCGATTCACATCCGTGATAAACATGCCTCTTCTTAGATGGTCCTGCCGCGTCCACCCTCGTTCTCGAAGCATACACACCGGCTGGTTATGGGCGGGGAAACGTTTTCCATGTTCCTGCAGGACCATCTAAGAAGACGCATGTTTGTCGTGGATGCGAATTGCTGTATGTAGCGTGTAAAACAGTTTGCAATGGTGCACGCGGTCATGCGTCGTAACTGAAAAGTCAACGTGGCTCAGAGGTGCATGTGTACTCTAGCACAGACGAACATAAATGACGGCGTTTTTTCCGAGTCGTCGCGTCCGAGTTGGTGGGCGTTGCTCTGCGAGTTGTCGTCGTATCCAATGGTCTTAGAGTTGGTGGGCGTGGCTCCTTCCTGCGTGCGCCATGGGTGTCTTATTTGTCGGCGGCTTAGTGAATCCACGCCCCTTCCTGCGTGCTTTCCATGGGTGTCTACTTGTTGGCAGCTTAGTGAATTATATATATAGATGTTTTCTTTCCACTTCAAGACAAGCTAATAGATTGTCAAAAAAAAGGTGACCTTTGAATTCTTTGAAAATTATGAATAACCAATTTTAATATCAAACTTTTTGTATTGGTTTATTAAAATTCATTACAATGGCTGGGTTACTACTATGATCAGAATAATCAGAATCAAGTATAGTTATATTATAACCAAGGAAATTGTTTTATTATAGACTTTAGTTAAATTTTCAGAGTCATAAGGGCCCATTTATACTTCACGCTCAGAACGCGTACATGCACGCATCATGGCTGCCACACGTTCCCAGCATTCATTTGACGCGTCCTCTGAGCAGGCCCTCAGAAATTAATGCGACGCATGTGCGAGTTGCAGTACTAGCAAAAAGTCAGGGGGCGCAGTGTGATAAAAGTTGGAATTCAAGCATCGCATATTCCCAATTGTAATGACACGATACATTATAAAAGTCTCACATACCATCCTTTGTGCTATCTTTTTTTTTTTGCAACTTCACAACAGCAACATAATGAACAGTGCTGTATTTGATCCACATAAAAAAAATTAAGGACATGGTGAAAATGTGTATTTTCTGATTAAAGTGGAAATTTCGGCTTTAATCTCGAAATATTCACTTTAACCTCGTAGTTTATTTTATCATTAAAGCAGACCGTCGTAAACGTCATCCCAGTTTTTAATCGCTACAAGCTTCTTGGACCTTACAGCAGCGGCAAGAGGCAATAGATCACCATATAGAACACATCAAATGTATGATATTCCAACTCTGCAAATTTAGAATCTTTAGATTTATATTTGATATCACTTTCATGATGAAATGCATTAAAGTATCTATGTTACATTTTACAGATAAATTATTAAATTTCGTTTTAAATAATGAATACTGTTAATAATTACACACATGGGGGTGACAAGGTGGCAGAGCAGTAGCACTGCTGTCTTGCAGGGAGTCACGTCGCTGGTATTCCCTGCCTGGAGTTTATATGTTTTCCTGCTGGGTTTCCACACTGTGCTCTGGTTTCCTTCCAAAGATATGCAGATTTGGGGATTTGGTGCCACTAAAATGACTCCAGTGTATGTGTGTGCTTGTATTCACCTTGCGATGAGCTGAGGCCCCATCCAGGGATTGTTTCTGCCTCGTGCCCAGTGCTTGCTGGAATGGACACATCCCTGGATTGTTGGATTTAATCATTAAACACGCTTTTCAGAGATATTACGGTAAGGTGTCATCGGAATTTAATGGGTGTTCTAAGGCAATTCACAACACAGAGAAGCCGAACCTGTTCTCACCGTGATAATATCTTGCACTGCCACCTGCTGGATTCCTCCAGATTTACGTAAAGTACGCGCACAAGTATAAACAGTAATAAAATGCTTGTGTCCGCTGCCACACGTGTCGCGTCATGTTAAGTATAAGCCTGGCCTAAGTCTGTGCACCCGACTGCACTGCATGAAGTTGGACCTCCAATCATTCTATGAAGCGGAAGCATAATCTCAGGTGGTGTGATTGTGTATAGTTTTCCATCTGTTTGGGTTTTTTGCCTATATTTCCTTTTATATTTTTGCTTTTTTCTTGCACTTAATAGTTTTATAGTGTCATTGCACTGGAACTATTTTGATATCTTAACTCCAGCCTGTGTTTTCCTTTTTACACTTAATGGAATAAACAGTTTATATATATATATATATATATATATATATATATATATATATATATATATATATATATATATGTATATGTATATATATATATATCTATAATAATAAAAGGCAAAGCCCTCACTGACTGACTGACTCACTGACTCACTCATCACTAATTCTCCAACTTCCCATGTAGGTGGAAGGCTGAAATTTGGCAGGCTCATTCCTTACAGCTTATTTACAAAAGTTAGGCAGGTTTCATTTCGAAATTCAAAGCGTAATGGTCATAACTGGAACATATTTTTTGTCCATACACTTTAATGGAGGAGGCGGAGTCACGTATCGCGTCATCACGCCTCCTACGTAATCACGTGAACTAAAAACAAGGAAGAGATTTACAGCACGAGTCACACGCGGGAACGAAGGTAAATGACGTTAATTTTTGACTGTCTTTTAATACTGTGTAAGCATACATATTAACACATGTGCAATTAAACGTGTGCATTTACGGGGTGATTTCTCAGGCTTAAAAGCTCACCTTTTATCAAACGCGGGAACAAAGGTAACTGACGTTGTTCACTGTCTTTTAATACTGTGTAACCATACATATTAAAACATGTGCAATTAAACGTGTGCATTTACGGGCTGATTTCTCAGGCTTAAAAGCTCGCCTTTTACTAAAAAGGTAAATGCAAAACTATTTTCAATCAGTTTATTGAAACGCTCCCGTTAAGGATTGCAATAACATATTCGCGAGATAAAAGAACGAAGTAGGGGGAAATGGAGGAACAGCCGCGAACAGCTAAGAGCAAAAAATTAATTAAACAATTGAGAACGGAGCGAGTTAAGCATACAAGCATGTTCGTAAGGGAAAGAAAGCACGGTGTAAAACGTAAGTTTAAATTAAGTTTATAGAAACGCTCCCGCTGCGGATTGCAATAACATATTCGCGAGATAAAAGTTTAATGAGAACACACGAGGTATAAACGAACCACACGCCGTGGCGCAACGTTAGGGGCAACAGTTTCAACCATTCTATGATCTGCTTCGCGCAACTGAAAGACGGCACATGGCGGATGTTAGCCGACTTGCTGACCGCAACGTTAGGGGCTTCAACTATGGCGCTGACGCCATATCTCAGTGCCAACACTTTGCAGACTGTACTTAAAAGACACGCCCTCCTCACTGGACAGTTAAAAACACCAATCAAACTAACGATGACATCAAGTATTACCCAATCAAAAGTAGGAAAGGAGGCATCTTCATAAAATGCGTGTGGGATGATTTGCATGAGACGCTGCTTTAAAAAAAAAATGATAAAAAAAATATGGGATAAATCCCGTCCAGTATTGATTCAAAACGGGACGCGCAATTTCATTCTCAAACGCGGCACGATTCCGTATTTTAAAGGACGGGTGGCAACCCTACAGTGCCAGGTAACCACCCATACAATCACATTGTGATTCAGACTAGGAATGCAATGAATGTAATTACCCCGATCTACATACAAGGCGAAAGTCTTGCAACATTCAAAGATGATGGTTTGGGATAAGTACACCATACAACATAAAAGAGCTTATGAAGCCTTGAACCGAAAAAAGCAAGATCTCAGAGATCGTAAGAAAAAAAATAGGAGGTAATGTCGTTTTACTCGCTGTACATTTTAGTCAAACATTACCAGTTATTCCACGAGGAAGACCAGCAGATCAACTCAACGCGTGTTTAAAATCCATGCTTCTCCCACACTCGGTTATATGTCGCGTGTTCTCGGGTAGGTGCACCAAAAAATGTATACATTTAAGCATGTAATGGGCAAACAAAAAATGAGGTATACCCGAAGGCACTGCAGTAGTACTTAATCTAACTTTACTTCTTAAATGTTAATGTTTTACTGTTTAATAATTTATACGCTTCTTATATGTTGTTCAAATTCTTTTATCAAAATACCACTGACAGCGCAATGCACGATAACATGGAGTGAATACACCATACGCATCCGCCCACGGCTGCCCTGCTGTGCGCAGATAGGAGTTGATTCTACAATAAAATAAAATAAACATAAAGAGAGTAAAACAATCATCAACCATAAAGCGGATAGTAGACATGACGTACTATATGTGTACCACATTTCAAGTGTATAGGTGAAACGGTTTGCGAGCTACAGGTCATTTAAAATCCTGGACAGACACACAAATTGCCACGGTAGCAAATTACAGAAGAAGATTTTACTGTTTAATAATTTATATTTATATGAAATGTGCTTCTTATATATTACTTCATATTCTCATATGATAATGATGTTAATGTTTATATTGATTTCTGTGTTATTAAAACTGCATGTATGTGTGTATATGTATATATATATATATATATATATATATATACTAGCAAAATACCCGCGCTTCGCAGCGGAGAAGTACTGTGTTAAAGAGGTTATGAAAAATAAAGGAAACATTTTAAAAATAACGTAACATGATTGTCAATGAAAGCCCGTTTCACTC